>NC_133430.1:13460290-13555290 GCF_011762505.2 Arvicanthis niloticus | reverse complement strand
GGGCTTAGAGTTACTTGGAATTACAATCATCTTAGGGTTACTATTGCTGTGATGAAATACCATGGCCAAAAGCAACTCAGGGAGGAAATGGGTTATTTCACTCACAGTTCCAATAAAAAAAAAAAAAAAAAAAAGCAGTGAGAGGCTCACACAGGCAGTGAAGGAACTCTAGCAGCCCGAGCATGGCAAACATGGCTCTGGCAGGCCTTGCCCTTTCCCTTGATTCCCTCTGCCTTGCTAAAAAAAAGCATTCCGTTACATTCCTAAAGACAGCCATCAAGGTCTATTCCCTTATTTGTCTACTTCCCCCTCCTGAGACTGACTACCAAGGTCCAGCTATCAAAGTATTGAAGTCCAGCAATCAAAAGCCCTTTTGGCTCATCTAGTTAGCATGCCAGATCAAAATCAAGCACCTCATCCTGACACGGGTTTTCCCTTATACCTTTAGAAACTGCCGTGTGCCTATGGACCACACTTGTCTTCCAGAGGCAGTCCTTTGTCTAGGACAGTTAGCCAGACTCCTCCTGCCTCCTCTTCCTTATTCCTTCCCCCTTCCCTCTCATCCTCTTTCTCCTCTCTTTGTCTCTTATCCTTGCCTGTTGTCCCTCAGGGACAAACAAACCTCCTTTGTGCTGAGAGCTTGGTCTTGAATGTCTTGAGCTGACTCTGAGGGTCCCTACAGAGCTGATGCAGAGACCACAGAAGGGTGCAGCTCACTGCTTGATAGCTTAATCTGCTTTCTTATAGAATTTGGGACTACTGGTCCAGGGATGGCCCCATCTGTAGGAGGAGCTAAGGTGGGAGGAGTAAAGAGAGAAAGAGGAAGAGGAAGGGAGGAAGAGGGAAGGAAGAGGAGGAGCTAAGGGAGAGACGGAGACCCCAGAGAGAAGGACATGGAGGCTGATGTTTGCTTGTCTGTAGCAGTCAAAGGTAGTTGGTATATCTAGGTTGGGTATTGGGTTACACCTCTGATTGTATGGGCATCTTGATATTGATCATTACTAAATATATACGCCTTTGGGTAATCTAAGCATTAGAGTCTCATCTGTACCGAGTCCGTGTGGTTGGCGGGATGGTCCGGGCGCTGCCCAGCCTTGCAGAGACAGTGTAGAAGACTAGCAGAGCCATCTCCCATGCTGGCATCTTGTGGGAGCAGGGCTGGTGTCTCTGGCTGGCCGTTTCTAGCTGCAGCGCACACGTGGCCTCATGGCTTCGGAACATGGCATCTGATCTAGGCAGAGATGCTACAGCCTAGAGAGTTGGCTTAACCGTAGGCCACTTTTTAAGATAATTACTACAACACCCACCCACTATGGGCTGGGCACTCCCACATCGATCACCAATTAAGAAAATGTCTTACATGCTTGCCTGCAGCCTGGTCTTATGGAGTCATTGTCAAAACTGATGGTCCCTCCTCTCAGGTGACTTTAGAGTGTGGCATGTTGACATAAAACTAGCCAGCACATGGGGATACAAACTCAGGCCTTCAAGGTGCACACTTCACCAACTGAGGCATCTCCCGAGGCTTCTCTGCATTTACTGGGAGGTGACTTGTCAAAACACATGTCAACTACTATGCCATATGAAGTAAAAACTATGTGAATAATAAGAGGATGGCTGGAGAGTCATGGAAACCCAGGAAGGAAAGGTGACTGTATGGTGAAAGGGGGGTGAAGGGGCAAAAAGACAGAGCAAGAAGGCAAAGAGAGCAAGAGAGGGGAGGGGGCAAGTACCCCCTTTTATAGTGAGCCAGGCAACTGATGCCAGATAACTGTGGGGCAGAGCCTAGACAATATGCTAACAGTGACTCCTGCAGAATTCCCAGCTAAGGTAGGAGGGAGATGAGCCTGGCCCTGTGTTCCCAGACCCAGGGTCTATTGGTTTTTGAGGCTGTATCAACAGATGGGGGCCTGACCTGAGCTCCAGGGCACACTGGGAGGCTGTGGAGGATCCTGAGATAGGATGTGCCCTTCAGAGCAAGGACAAGAGATACCACCATGTTGCAGGTGGAGACATAGGATTTCCCTGGCAAGGGACCATGGAAACACAGGGTTTGGGAACACAGAAAATCCTCTTTGTGCTCTTTGAGAAACTGGGTCAGCTTCCTAACCGAGCACCTTCTTTCTCTGGCATTTTCTACCTGGAATGCATTTCACGCGCCACAGACAACCTTACTGCCCACAGGGGACTGAGAGGTCTAAGAATGCACCTTAAAGCTAATGACCAAAATTAGGCAACATTTTAAGTTAGGGGGAACCAGGGGCATGTTCCTTCAGTCTGTTCCCTGAGGAGCTGGAGTTCTGAGGCACGAAAACCAAGCCACGTCCACACAGATACCACAGGAGCCCCTCCTCATGACAATCAGTGCAGCTCCGCCGACACACTGTGCGACAGGAGGCAGCATTTAGAGGGACAGGAAAGAGTCCAGCTCCAGTCCTGACTGGAAGCGACCTTGGGCATATCCCTCCTGCTCACTAGCTCTTAGCCTCTCTGCATGGATCTGATGAAAACGTTAGCTAGTGTGTCACAACCAGGACTCTACAGGATAATCAAGCTGGTGGGAGCTACTGTATGCCCACCCCTCACACCCAGAAACACACCCGGTAGAACTTATACATCCACAGAGATGCTGAGATAAAGTCTCTCCGTTTATATTTCTGTACACAACCCACCCCCTCCCAGGTTCTCTGGGTTATTGGTCCAGGACCGCGGCAGCTACCACATCTTCAGATGTTAAATCCCTTGCATGGTGGTCCCATGTAGTCTACACACATCCTCACATGTCTTTCAGCCCATCTCTGGGTTACTCAGAGTACACAATGCAGTGTAAATCCCAGGTGCCAGGCAGTGTTTGGGAACGGTGACAAGAAAACGTTTGCACCTGTTCTATACAGATGCAGTATGTTTTCCAAATATTTTTTACTCAAAGATTCATGAGGTTGAATCTTTGAATGTTTAGCTACAGAGGGCTGGCTGTATTTTATAGATGTGTATGCTTTGGGTGTATTCTCTCTCTCTCTCTTTCTCTCTCTCTCTTTCTCTCTTTCTCTCTCTTCCTCTCTCTCTCACTCTCTTCCTCCCACTCTCCCTCCCTCTTCCTCTCCCCCTCTATATATAGAAAAATAGATAGAGTCGTGTGCATGCCTGCATGAGTATGTGTGTGTGTGTGTGTGTGTGTGTGTGTGTGTGTGTGTGTGTGCTCGTGTGCATGCTGAGAGAGAGGCAGAGAGGAGAGAAGAAATGATATGGGAGGAAGAGAGGAGAGGTTTATTTTAAGGGTCTGGCTGTCACAGTCGTGAGAGTCAACAAGTATGAAGCTTCTAAGATGAGCTGCCGACTGAACACTTCAACAGTTCAAGATACCTCATGTCAGAACATCAGTTCTGTGCCTCAGGCCCTTGACTGCCTGGGAGTAACTGAGCCCTGTGGGGGAGGGTGGTCACCTCCATTTAGAGCCATGGACTGTGGCCTTTGTCTGCAAGCTGAAATCTTGCACTATTGTTTTAGAGCTGACCTCACGCCAGACGTGTGTGCGCCAGGAGAAGCCCTCTCACTCCTGAGCCCCCTGCCTCTACTTCCCTGGAGCTGAGAGAGGAGGAGTTGTCGGCCATGATGGGTTTACATTGTGCAGGAAACCGAACCCGGTGCATCATGGGTAGGCAAGCACTTCCCAACCTGAGCTGCATCCCAGCTTGACCTCTGATTCCACACTTGACATCATGGCCTATGCAATACTTCAGTGCAGCCTGTTACATATCCATTACCCACTCAGGGTGGAGCTAGACCTGGATCAGGTCTATCTCAGCTCCAAGCCTTGTGGCTTCATGCCTGGATTTACTCAAGATTTCTCAGTTACCAGATGCTTGGGGTTCATTCACATGTCCCATTTTGAAAATAATTCTAAAGTTAACATCTGCCCTGGTGTGTCTTCTATTCATAGAACTGAATGCTGCGGGCTAAGTAATTCATTAAAAATCAATAAAACGCCGTATGAGATGTACCCGGAACAACCAACGCCTAGATCAGAGTGGACCAAGTAATGGAGACTTGGGGCCCTGCCAAGCTGACATCTAGAATTAACCACGCCATCCCTGGTGACCTGGAAAGCTTTTGGTGTCAGGGGCATATTACCTCTAGTCGCTAGCAATACCAGGGAAGTGTGAACAATCACTCCCCTCCCCCCAATGTAGCATGTGACAGGAAGCTCTCCCTTCTCCTTTCGTTGTTCCCAGGTCATCCTTGAGAGCAGACAGTCCAACCCCCGTGCACTGACTCTTTGAGCTGACAGTGTCCTTATTTGTCAATGCAGACATCCAGGGTGTTCACCTCCGTGACTAGAGAGAATGAAAGGAAGGAATACTAGCAGGCTGTTTTGCAGGGTAAAAATACTCGAAAACAACTCGATGCTCAGAGCCTTGCATTTCTCTCCTGTCAGTCAAAATCCATCCATCAAGGTTCTGTTCCCACCCCTTCCTCAAGCCACTGCGGTCAAGAGCATCTGCTCCAACCCATCAGCACTGCTGCCCCAGTCCCTTCCCTGTTCCTGAGAAGGCTCCCCCTGCCCTGATGACCAGGTGCCATGGGAGTACCATCTGGGGCCACTGCTTTCCTGGCTGTCCCCCACAGCCCTTTCCATGGCTCCCTTTCCATGTCCTTCCCCCGACACTGTGTTTATCCATTTAGTTTGCTGCTGCCTTATTCCACTTGCCGTGCTGCCTGCCCCTCCCTCCTGGACTCCACAAGGGCAGAGGTCTACCTGTTTGCTGACAGCTAACTCCCCAGTGCCTCAACACATAGACTCTGCCCTGCGGATGATTTGATCGCTGTGACCAATCACCATGTGGAGGCGGTGGTTGAGCGCCCCGTGAGCGGCCCAGAGATGCCACCCAGCAGCACCCAGAGTCTATGTGGGACAGAGCAGTGATGTGCGGTGAGGAGAACGTGAATACATGAGACAGGTTGTGAACTCCCACCTCAGAGCCCTGCTTAGAAACTTAAACTTCCCAAGTCTGAACCACCCAGGAGCCAAGAAATTTCCGTCAACCTCCCTCCCCCCCACACACACACACACCTGGTTGCCACATCTGCTAGGTCACGAACAGAAACTTAGGCACAGAAAACAGTATGGTAAAGGGGCCCATGTGACTCACTGAAACGGTTGCTCTGAGATCCATGTAGCAGACAGGCTCATGCATCCATATCAGGCACGGTCCCTCCTGAGAGAAGCTGGCTTGGAGGAGGACCTTGGGTTGGCAGGGTACTCACCTGGGTTTAGCCTGTGCTCCCTGCCACTCTCCAGCCTTATCTCATTCCAAGAGGCCATCTCCAACCACACCTCCTCCTCTTCCACAGACACACACACACACACACAGACACACACACACACACACGGGGGGGGGGGGGGGCCGGGCCCCCAGCTTGCAAAGGCATTGCTCCAGCCTGGTTCTGCACACTTGGCATGTCCCCTCACCTCTTCTCCTGCCTTGGCTCACCCTCATGCAAACTAGATTTTGCCAAGTGATCTGGAATTCCGAGCTCCACCTGTATGTCTGTCATTATGGGCTCCACATCATGTTTGAATGTAGCATGCTGCATCATCTGTCACACCCACAGGGGGCAGAGCTGGGCCTGTACCAGGTCCGTCTTCCTTCTGAGTTCCAGCCTGGCTGTACGTATGTTGTGTGCTGGCACTTACTCAGGGATTCCTAGTTAACACCTGTTTAGGGTTCATTCAAGTTTACCAGTTTGTGAGTGAGTCTAGGGTTAACATCTTCCTTGGTTGAAAGTGAGTATGGATAGTGTGTGTGTGTGTGTGTGTGTGTGTGTGTGTGTGTGTGTGTGTGGAGAGAGAGAGAGAGAGAGAGAGAGAGAGAGAGATGCTTATTATTCAGCTTGCAGCATGAACGTGCTGTAACCTGGCGAGGGCCTTCCAGCCACCTCAGAACACAGCAGAAGACTGCACTGCACTTTGGGAAATATGACAACCATGACAGCTGAACTCTGCTCTCTTCTTATAAAGCCAACCTGAGGGCCTCACCCTCATCATCATTTAATCCAAGTTACACGACAAATGGCTCCACCCCCAAATGCCATAGACCAAAGAGCTGTGGACTGTCTCTACCATGTGAACTTCAGAGAGACATATTCAAACCCTAGCATATGAGCTTTCCCAGGTTTTGAACCATTAATATTTTGAACTGTTTGTGGAGAACCTCCCACTGTTGGGGTGTCTGTTTTCAGATCAGTGACACCCCATCCACTCTCTATTCTCTTCGACGTCACAGGGGAAACAGCCATCAGCACATTTCCCAGAGTTCTCTTCTAACTCTGGCCCTGTCTTATTCTACAGATGAGGAAATCCCCTTTGAGACACGGAAGGGGAAAGAGGAGAAGCCGGTGTTATGGGCAGGGGCTTATGGGCAGGCAGAAGTACTGGGTGCTGAGTACTCTTTGCTTCCCACCACTCACTAGAGTCCTCTTGCTGCTGCAAGGCTCCAGGCAGCCTTAGTCCCCTGACAGTGCCTTCGATACAGCACCCGAACTTCAGGATAAACACCACCTGCAAGAGACAGCCTCACTTCCTGGTTGCAGATGGCTTAGAGCTGTATCTGTCACTAGGCCTTTCCTTCAAGCAAGCAATGGCCCCATCCAAGGTTGCCTTCTGTGCAGGGTAGTAGCCCGAAGCCGGTGACTGGTTGGTGCATGGATTGAAAATTTCAAGTCTCTGACCATCCCAGCTCCAGAGATCTCCATAGGCCTGGCTGAGACCTCACAGCAGACACACTGAAGGTGGCCTCTCCCCTGCCTGGGGCTGTCTTTGTGACTTTTTTATTACTCTGCAAAATGTCATGATTAAGTCAACTTAGATGAGAAAGGGCGTATTTGGCTTATGGTCCCAGAGAGGTAATGGACCAAGATGGCAGAGCAGGGACAGCAGACGGCACGTGGCTGGAGAAGCAGCTGAACGTTCACCTCTCAAACCACAAGCAGGAAGTAGGGAGCCCACACAAACAGGGAGTAGAGGGCCCACACTGGAAACGATGCATGAAGCCTCAGCACGCCCCACCCCAAGTGACATATTTCCTCCAGCTAGCCACCCCTCCTGAACTTACCCAAACAGTGTCACTAACGGGAGATCAAGCATTCAATGCTCATTCAGATGACCACACCTTCCTCCCTCCTTTCTACCGGGCAGAGTCTCCAATAAGGCTTCCGGTTCCAGCCGTTCTTCCCTGTGTGCTCCCAAACACAAATCTTGAGTGTGCACAGCTGCACATCAATCACAGAAGCCACATTTGCAGGCTGAGTTTGTTGTGACAGCGTGTACTAATTATCTTACAGAAACAGATAGCCAGACTCGATGTGGAGCCATAAACATAAAATATGCTTTCCTCATGGTCGGGTAAAAAGCACTGAGAGATGTTCTAACATCAGATAGAGATATGTCAATTCATGTTGTCTGTTGTGAACTAGCAGCACATGGTGTAACTGTTGCCATGACTACTCGAGAGATGGACCACATCCTTGTGGATATGGCAGGTCTAGGGCAGGGCTTGGAAACCTATTGGTGGTATCACTCCATGTGAGTGTACATGTGTGTGTTTATGTGTATGCACGCGTGTGTGTACGTGTATGTGTGTATATGTGTGTGAGTGTGTGTATATGTGTGTGTATTTATGTATGTATATATGTATTATGTGTGTATATGTGTGTATGTGTATATATGTGTGTATTGTGAATGTGTGTATGGGTAAGTGTGTGCGAGTGTGTGTGTATGTGTGCATGTGTGTGTATGTGTATATATGTGTGTTGAGTGTGTGTATATGTGTGTGTATTTACGTATGTATATATATATATGTATGTGTATATATGTGTGCACGTACATATATATGTGTATTGTGAATGTGGGTATGGGTAAGTGTGTGTGTGTATGTGTGTGCATGTGTGTGTATGTGTGTATGTGTATGCATGTGTGTGTGTATATGAGTGTGTGTGTGTGTGTGTATGTGCATGTGTATGTGTATGCATGTGTGTATGTATATGTGTGTGTGTGTGTGTGTGTGTGTGTGTGTGTGTGTGTGTGTGTAAGCCAGAAGACAAATTCTGGTGACATTCATTAGGCATTATCCACTGCTTTTGTCTGTTTGTTGCTGAGTTCTCTCATTGACCTAGAGTAAGCTAGACTGGAGAGCCAGCAAGCTCCAGGGATCCTCCTGCCTCTGCCTCCCTGAGCTGGGAATGCAGACGCACACCAGTCCACCAAGCCCAGAATTTTTATTTGGGCTCTAGAGCTCAAACCAGAAAATGGCATGAAGTGTGGCATCCTGAAACCGCACCATCCAAATGGCCATGGCTACCCTCTGGCAAATATGAAGCACACAGACATCCGGGTGGCCAGGTCCCCCTCCCCCACCTGATACATCCTCTAACACTAGCATCCCCGAGATGTCCTGCAGGATTCACCAGGAAGGACCTTTTTCATCCACATCAGAGCTGGCCAACAGCTGCCTATCCTAGACTTCATTGCTGTAAACTGAGCCACTTCTTCTCAGGAACTCTGCGGACACCACACACAGCTTCATCTAGAAAGCACTTGAAAAGTCCTGGTCTCCCTGGGTTAGACCCTACGGACATACTTCCAAACACAACCGTGGTACTTTCGAAACCATAGGCTGAGAGGATTCGGCCCACGAGGGTCCTGAGAACATTGGGTGACATGATTGAAGGCTGGACTTGGAGCAGGGGGCTTCAAGGAATCCTGAAGACAGATAAGTCCGGAGTGGCTTCCAGGAGGAGGTGACAGCCCAAATTCAACACAAAGCAGGAAGCCCTGGGTTTCCTGAAGAGGAGGTTGGTTGTGTCTGGTGCTGCAAACAGCTCTCAGGAGAAGGAAAGCACACAGGCAGAGTCCCAGCAAGAAGAGGCACCGTGTGAACACTCCAAGGCAGGCACTGGTCCAGCCTTCACTAAGCAGGCATCCATAGGCAGACGGAGCTATGACATCCTGGACCCTCATCTAGCCGAACACAGACCTCACTCAGACCTCAGAGGGAAACCGAACGCACAGCCAGATGATAGCAGGATCCATTCTGTCCTTCCTACCAGATGATTCACAGAAAGTGAGAGTTGACATGGTGACCAATCAACCAAACAACTCCTTAGCTCTGTTCCATGCTTTAATTGTAAAATCAAGGCTGCTCCAGGTCCGCTTCAATGGAGCCCAAGCCACTGTATGCTGGAGCTGCCCAGTCAAACATCACTGAGTGCTAAGGTGATGATGATGGTGATGATGATGATGATGGTGGTGGTGATGATGATGGTGGTGGTGGTGACGAAGATGGTGGTGGTAATAATAATGATGATGTCTGAATGTGTTTTAATTTTCTGGCAGCACTGTCAGGGAAGGGGGTCCATAAGAGGTCAGGGAGGAGCCAGATTGTGCTTAGACTCATGAGAGGCACTGGAGAGGAGCTAGGCATTAGAATCCCTGGGCTCTGTGACCTGAAAATCAGGTTGCGAGTCTTCACAGAGCTCCTGGTACAGCAGGTTCTGGAGACTCAGATGCTGCTTGTGACTCAACCCACTCTGGCTCATAAGAGAGAAGCAGGTTGTGCTCAGTGAAGTTCAGGCTACCATCTCGTGTCTAGCATCATGACTCAGGGCTCCTGGGAAATCAAGGACTTAGCCTGCACCCTGCCTTCACTCACAGGCAGGGGCCCCATGGGGAGAAGCTCACTGCCTGCCTGTGGCGGAGCAGGGTCGAGAAGCCTGACTCTTCCTCTTGTCTACACTGCTACATCCCCGCAGGACTGTCACTCGGGGCTGTCAGGACCAACATCTGCCAGCTGAGAGAGCGCCTACCCCAGATAAAGCACTCTTGGGAGGTGGTGAGCAGCATAGCTGCTGCCGAGGCCGGAGGGACAGGTAAGATAAACACACACACAGACACACACACACACACATTCAAACCTCAAATCATAGTACCTCCATCGTGAGGCTGGGACCATCACAATAAAGAGAGCGCTAAGTACTTGGTAATTTAAAAAGGGCTTTCAACCACAGTAGTTCATATAGAGAGACACTGGGTGGCCCTGCTGCCCAGACAGGGAAAGCTAATAGGAACATTCTGGGGCTTCGTAGGAGCCTTTCCTGTGGCAGGAAATTCACCATTTCTTAAAATTTATTTAGTTTGGGTTTGCCCCGGAGTGGAATTCCATCTCCTTTCAGAGCAGGCCCTGTAGACAACACAAGTCTCTCTCCACGCTGTCCTCAGCCAAGGACACCTTCCGCACCCCTGCTTACACACTACCACGCCTCCGCAGCCAGCCCAGAGCTCTTCCAACCACAAAGCTCAGTTTAGCTAATTAGCAAGTGCCATCTCTTAGGCACCAGCGCCACCTGCTGGTTAAATAAAGTCTCGCCAAGCTTGCAGAAGGGAACTTGTATGTCCAACCCAGGCCCACGACATGCAACCAAAGAAAGCTACCAGTGCAGCCCAATACAACGTCGTCAACGTCCTTTATGACCTGATGAGATATTTGGGGAGTGACTCAGCTGTACATTTCTAGCGTGTGAACTTTGTGGATGACAGTGCTGTGTCACGGTGTCAAAAAATCTGGACACTCAGGAAATGGGACATTCCAGCGTAAGCCACTTCTACTTCAAAGTGCGTGCCTTCTTAAAGCCATTTGGTCATAAATGCCGGGAGTTACCTGTGAAGGATAGTGGTTAATTAGAACCCTGCTTTATCAGACAGAAATCAGAAGAGCGCTCGAGAGTTACATGGAAACACAGAATGTTGCCAAAAGCAAGAGAAAATCAGCCATAGATGCACTGTAGCTTGGTCTTTGAAAGGGAGTTAAAGTCAAGAAAGGGACCTTTGTGCTTCTATGGATTCCAGCTGTTGGGTGTGGGAGTTATGGAGATGTTCTAGCTAAACTCAAAATGCTGGGAAACATGGGGGTGTCACATTGGAACATACTCGTAGACAACAAGAGGGAAGATCTGCCCCCTCCCTTCATGACTGTTATACTGGATCAGGAAAAGCAGGCCAAGGTGTGTGCAGAGGTTTGTTGGGATGGGCTCTCTGGGTGACGTGGGCAACGGAGCAAACAGCGTCAACACAAAACCATGGCTCTCACCTCAGCAGGAATAAGGGATCACTTACTCGGGCGCCAAATATGCATGGCCACAGTCTTGAGAACACAGATTCAGATGAGTCAGATTCCATGGCGTGGTGTGGGTTTTTGTCATAAAGGAGCAATCGAAGTCATGAATCAAGCGTTTGATAGATACATGGGTGGAGGCGTTGGGTAAACAAAGAGGGAGCGAAGTCTCTGTTACAGCCTCAGCTACCACCCGCTCACAGTCTGAGCCTGTAGACTGGTGAAGGCAAGTGGCTTGCTAAGAAAACGTTGTAAAGTTTTGGGTTGTTTTTTTTTTTTCTAAATATTCGTAGTTTGTTGGGTCAGACAGAGACAACGCAGGCTGGAGAATAAATGGCTTGCCCTGGAGGCGGGGGATGGGGGAAATAACCCATGATAATTTGGCTTCTGGTCTGCAGAGGTTTAACTCTCCACAGTCATGAAGTACATCATTGGGCTTTGTAAAATCTCTAGTACAGGCATGATCTCATTTCACCCCCAGTGGGGACTTCAGTTCATGGAAAAATGCAGTGAGACTGAGGGAGGGCTGAGCTTGGCTCTTCAGCTGGTCAGAGTTAAGGCCAATGGTTTGGACCTTTCTGCCACCATATGACCCAGCCATTGGATATGACAGTTTGGGAGCCCTTTTGATTTGAATATAAAATATTCCCCGAGGGGACTTCTGTGACCCTTCGTAGGCAGCAGAGAGAGGAACCGTGGAAGACAGGGGTGCAGTTCAGTGCAGTGTGACTCAGTAGCTGGTATTGGTTCAAACTTCAGGAGTCTGATACCCGAGTTGTTTTAGGCATACTTAAACACAGCCCAGTCTGGTGACAGCTATTCTTTTGATGATTAACTCAATCCCATGTGCAGAACAAAGCTTACCTAAATCTCTTTGAGGAAGAAAGTAATTCAATTGCAGATCAGATGTGTCTACATCAAAGCTCTGTAAAGTACGTGTGACATTTCCATAAGGGTGGGTTCTATAGATAGACAGAAGAACAAGCTAACAGAAGGGTACAGAATAGGGTCAGGTGCCAGAAAGTCTCCAGCCACTCAGATTAAGCAAAGCACACTGAGGCAGAAAGCATATCTAGTCCAGCCTTCTGGGTGGGAAGCTAGCAATGCATTCTTTCCCTTGAAGGAATAACCCCGTGTACTTATTTCCAGGCTCCCCTAGTGCACAAAAGTGAGTACAAAGATCTCCATACCCCCTACCATTCCTCTACAACCTCGAATGGCTAAGTGTTGGGGGCTGACTTGTAGCAGAAAGCGGCTATCAGCTTTGCAGCCATCTTGAGCCATATACCCTGACATGAGACTTGGATTACAATAGCCTACAACAGCTGAGCACACTCCGATAATCTTGGTTTAGATACCTTGGGTGTGTGAGATTAAAGGTGTGTGAGATTAAAGGTGTGTGAGATTAAAGGTGTGTAACTTAGAAGTGTAGAGATCAGAGTTAGAGACAAGACCTAAGGGCATGATTATAGGTGTGACTTAGAGGCATGGCTTAGAAGTGAGACATATAAAAGGCAGAGACAGAACAGATCAGAATCAGACAGAGGAGACAGAGAAGCAGACACTTCAGAGAGTACAACTTGGAACTAGGAATTAGGTTAGAGAGAACAACTTGGAGTTAGTTATTAGACATTAGGCACTTGGCACTTGGAAGAAGAAACTTGGAACTTGGAGGCACTAGGAACTAGGGACTAGGAACTTAGGACTTGGGACTTGGAGAGAGGAAGCGAGACCGAAGAATAAACGGGATTGAAACACACTTTGTCTGGTCTCCATTCTTCGAGTCTGCCCTCACCCTCTCTCTTGCTGAACCCCGACCCTCGGACCGGAGCTGCAGCTTGGACCAGGGATACAGTGGCCGCCAAACACGGGGCAGCCCGGGCCTCAACATTTTGCTCGGGCTGAGACATTTTTGGCTACCTAAACATGGGGCTAGTGCAGTTCCCAACATTTTTTGGCCACCCAAAGTGGGCCAGCTTAGGCCCCAACATTTTTTGGTGCCCAACGTGGGGCTAGTGCAGCTCTCAACAGCTAAACGCTGGGTTCCCAGCCAAGGTCACTCTTTGGAAGGTTGTAGAGCCTTTAGGAGATGGAGCCTTGCTGAAGTAAAAGGAAGACTTCCCCCAACCCCTGCTCTATCTCCATCTCTCTGCTTCTTGCTCCTCCCATGTGAGGTAAGGAGTCTCAGTTGCAGGCTAAACTACCATGGAACCACCTGATGCCATGTCTTCCCCTCAAACCATGAGCCAAAATAAGCCCTTCCTCCCTTAAGATGATTCTAGTCAGGTATTTGGTTTCAGTGACAAGAGAAGTAGATGATACTGGGGTGACTTTCTGTAGCTAATGAGAGTTTGCAGGGACAGACTCTGCTAAGAGCCATTAGCAGCCAGCACTCCTGGGATCTAGGGCAATGGGCACGTGTTCGTTTTCATGGGAATCTGATAGCACATTACGTCACCCAGCACACCAATGTCAGGCTGTCCCCATGCCATCCTATCCTTGAAAATACAATTGATGTTTTTAAGTCTTTACCAGTTCTGTGGGTGGAAGGTGGAAGATCATTTAAATTTGTGAAGCCATCTTTTATTCAAGGGTTCATTTTCCCTGCCCCATATTTTGCAATATATTCACTCAAATTTCTTGTTCACTTTCCTAGTAACTTTTATATACATGTATGAAAATGTCATTGAAATCTTTTTATATATTGTAGAGTGAAAAATTATAAAGACCATTTTGTGAAAAATATGCAGGCTTTTTCTTTGCCCTTAGACTTGAGCAGAAAGAGTGCAAGTTCCAGAATGTGGAACTGAAAATAAGTCAGGCCTTCACTGCCCCGGGACACATTCCGGGTGGAGGACATTATCCCTGAATCAGAGGACACTTGCTGGATTACATTCCTCAAGCCTCAGGGAGTAGACCCACCTGTGGGTGGGAAAAGCCCAAAAGCAGGAAGACACATTTCTGACCACAAAAAAAGATACAAGTCATCTAGGTGGGGCTGTGACTGGAGAAAGTGAGAAATATTTAACCTGAAATAGTTGGTAATGACAGGGTAGGGCACAGTGACATGGTAAAACTACATTTTTGAGAAGAATGAGTGTGCAGAGTGATTTTCACATGACTCTAAATCATTTAGGGTGAGTTCCTCTGAAATGTTCCATTATTTTTATGCTATGTATCCTTGACAACCCCTCACCCCCCCCTTCCCACTCCCCTGGTTTGTGGTTTACTCCTTTAAAAACCCTCCTCAGACTGGCTGGCTCCGTCAAACTCTACTCCTGCGCGAGTGTGCAGTTTGGCCGCTGGCTGCGAGCTCTCTTCCCTAATAAACCTCTGCTGATTGCATCCAGGTATGGTGTCTTGGAGTTTGTGGGTGGTCGCAACTTCCCGAGACTTGAGTAAGGGTCTCCCGAGTTTGGGGGTCTTCAATATAATTAAACATATGCTAATAAAATATTTTAAAAGCATGACTTTGAATAATAACCTGCTATGATTTGAATGTTTGGTGAGTCTCCCAAATATATGCTGAAATTAAACTCCCTCTGTGAGCTACTCAAGGAGGAGACACTGACCTGACTGTAGCATTTAGACAAGGTGCTATTCCTGGGAAGACAGGAACAAACATATGCTGAAGACCCCCAAACTCAGGAGACGCTCACTCAAGTCTCGGGAAGTCACAGCCACTCAAAAACTCGCAAGACACCGTACCTAGATGCAATCAGCAGAGGCTTTATTAGGGAGAGTTGGCCGGCTAACGGTCAATCCGTTTGCCCACGCAGGAGCTGAATTGACAAAGACTGGCTGGACGAGGGGCTTTTTAAAGGGGAAAACCACAAACCAGGGGAGTGAGGAGGGGGTGAGAGGTTGCTAAGGAAATATAACATAAAAATAGCGGAGAATTCCAGAGGAACCCAACCTAAGTGAATCAGGGTCATGTGGAAAACACTCTGTATACTCATTCTTCTCAAAAAATGTGGTCTTGCCCTGTCACTTGCTCAACTATTTCTCAGTTGTTGCCCTGTCATCGTGGTTACTAGTTTCTCAGCCCCACCTAGATGACCTGCATTTTTCTTTGTGGTCAGGAATTTGTCTTCCTGCTTTGGGCCTTTCCCACCCACAGGTGGGTTCTCTTCCCTGAGGTCTAAGGAATGTTAATCTAGCAAGTGTCTTCTGACTCAGGGATAATGTACCCCTCCCAGAATGTGGAATGTATCCAGGGGCAGTGAAGGCCTGAAATCTTACATTTAGTTCCATTTTCTTGGAACTAGTGAACCTGCATTCTTTTGCTCAGGTCTAGGGGTCATAAAATTTTTCTATATTTTTTATGCCCTTTAAAGAAAAGCCTAAAGAAAAGCCTGTATATATTTTATTAAATGATCTTTATAATTTTTCACTCTACAATGCTTACCTCAGAAAACGAGAAACAATAACAGACCAAGGTATATATATGCCACCAAAGTCCAACTTGGTGAACTGACGGATGTATTGGGGTTACTTACAGAAGCATGGACCATTGAAGGTGATTGCATCACCAAGGCTCACCCCAGTACTGGCAAGAACTCATGAAAGCTGGAACCCAGGAGGTCTCCACATGACTTGCAGGCAGGCAGTCTGACAGGTCTGAGAATGTTCCCCTACCCCTCAGCCATCCTTACTGTTGAGGAAAGAAGAGCTATGTGCATCTGTTAAGTTTTAGGGACTTTTTGAGACTTTTGAGTTGTTTACTTCCAGAGTCTTAATGAGCTCCCTTTGAATTTCCTGGGTCTTTACTCTGATGGAATGCTTCCACTCAGAGAAAACTGTTACACAACAGCAGCATGGGGGTGGGGATGGATGTTCTGATTAGGGGAGGGTATCAGGACAGAGCCCGGTGATGAATAACTGATGATCTAAGAAGACAGAGAGACCATGGGAGATGTCCAGATACAAGTGCACTCCTGGTCTCTTGGATGTGCTGCCCAGAGTGACCTCAGGATGCTGCCAGCAACAAAGAAGCTACCATTAACTGTGACTCTTTGACTCTGGCTCAAAACTGTAAGGCAGAAGAAACCTTTCTTATTTTTAGTGCACCCAGACTGTGGTGCTGTGTTATCAGCCATAGACTTTGGACAAATGCATAATATACCTGAAAATACTTTCAGGTATATTATGAGCTGAAGGCTTGCCCTTCTCCCACACTTATAAACTTTTAAATGTGCCCTTAGAAACACGACAGTTTCCCATCTAAATTCATTCTTACCCTTCATCCTGACAAGTTTCATTTCACCGGAAACCTTTTGCATATCCAGGCCTATGAACGAAGTCACATCTTAGGATGGACGCCAGAGAACTAACTAGTCATCACGTTATTGATGTGTGGGACTCTTCTTGATGGTGGCATATACATCATATGCCAGTGTCGTGGAAGTGTTTGGAGGACAGCTATTGTTATGTATGGCAAGTCTGGAATCTTGAGTGTCGCCTCTCTGTACGTAGATAGTCAAGACAAGAGCAACAAAGCTTCTGGTTCTTGCCTCTGTCTAATTCCAACTTACAATGACTGTTAAGACATTCTCTGGCTGGGTGGCCTGTGCCCATATCTTCCTCAGCACACTCAAGAGTCTTCACGTTCTTACTCAGCCTGTGATTCTGGGCTCTTTACCAACCCCATGCACCATGTCCTTATGCAGTACACAGGAGCCTGGAACAGTCTAGATTATGACATCTGCCTTCCCCCCACTGTGTCAGCTTATGGGAGTGTGTCTGTCTTGCCCTCCTGAGCTATAGCTGTCACTCAAACCCCTTTCTTAATAGATTTCTCACTTGCTCCTCATAGCATATCCTACACCAACTAAACTTCCTGTAGTTGTGTGTGTGTGTGTGTGTATATGTATGTACAAGTGCACGAGTGGGTCAGAGGTCAATATTGAGGGGGTCTTCTTCACTCTATACCTTACTTTTTGAGACAGGGTCTATGGTGGCTTGAATATGCTTGGCCCAGGGCGTGGCGCTATTAGGAGGTGTGGCCTTGTTGGAGTAGGTGTGTCACTGTGGGTGTGAGCTTTAAGACCCTCATCCTAGCTGCCTGGAAGCCAGTATTCTGCTAGCAGCCTTCAGATGAAGATGTAGAACTCTCAGCTCCTCCTGCACCATGCCTGCCTAGATGCTGCCATGTTCCCGCCTTGATGATAATGGATTGAACCTCTGAATTTGTAAGCCAGCCCTAATTCAATGTTGTCCTTATAAGAGCTGCCTTGGTCATGGTGTCTGTTCACAGCAGTAAAACCCTAAGACAGGCTCTCTCTCACTGATTCCAACGTTCAGATATTGGGATAGATGGACCAGCCGGTGAGCATCAGGGATCCTCTGGTCTCCACCCACCCCTGACCCTCAAGGTTGGGGTTTCAAATACCTGCCACCACGTCCAGAGTTTACATGGGAACTGGGGATCTGAATCCAAGTCCTCATGTTCATGTGGCAAGGATTTTACCAACTGGGCTCTCTCTCACCATCCACCAGGCCACAGGGAATGACCTGTCATTCATATTAGGTGACATATCATAGATAGCATAAAAAGAGTCTATGAGTGCAGGAGACACTTTGTAGTCTACAAAATGTCTTCACAAAATAGGGTCCTGCACACAAAGTGTCTCCCCAGCTTCTGAGGGAAACAGAGATAGATCCAAACACCTGAACTAAATGCCTACGAAACTTAAATAAGTCGGGTTTGGGGCCAGAAGTAAAAGGTGTTCTACAACTTAAGGGTGAAATGAATGACAATCATTTGGCTTTCTGTGTGTTAGAAGTCCTGCAATAACTAAACATGCCACACAGGGGCAAGAGAGGCTCACTCTTACAAGGACTTAATATCCTGCATCTGGTAGAGATAAGGAAATAGCACCCTCACATTTGTTAAGTGCCTACTGTGTGCTAAGAAACGTATAGGGCAAGCATACAGTTTGTATGTTTTGAGTATGAAGTAACCCAACAGAGACACAGACACACACACACACACACAGAGCTCACAGTCATGTGTTTGAACCCTTGATCCTCAGGTGGTGGTAGTGTTTGGGGAAGTTACAGAAACTTTAGGAGATGGGACATATGTGGAGAAAGGTGACACAGAGGGTAAAATGTGTCACTGTGGGTAGAGAGGGTAGGCCTCATGGGCTGGAGCTTGGAGTGGCCCCAGCCTGCATGCTCTGCTTCCTGCTGCCAGTGCTAAGTGGCCAGCTACTCCCCGGCTGCTCCAGTCACAAGCTGCTCCTTTCACCAACTCTTCTCTACCATGCTGGGACTGTTTCCTCTCAGTCTGTGAACCAAACTAAATGCCCCTTCCTTAACCTGTTTCTGTCAGATATTTCATTGCAGAGATGAGACCGGTGAGTGACCGTGGGGGGAGGGGTGGGGAGCAGGGGGAGAGCCTGTCAGTCCTCTGCTGCAGCTGATCCCAGAACAGATTCTCGTCTTCTCCTTGAACCCAGGGTCTGATGCTTCCAAGGTCAGTTCTCAGGCACAGACGACGATGGAGCTGGGATTCACTAAAAACACCGAGGACATTTGTATGTTCTTGATTTCTCTTGCATTCCTTCCTTTTCCCACTTTTGAAACGACACAAATGAACCACCCATAGTCACCCCGGGCCCTACTAATCTCCCTTTTATGCAAATGATCATCTCTGTTTGTTGTGTCCCTTCCCTGGCTTGCTCATGCATTAGCAAGTGCTCAGACACTAATTTGAAGGCTGACTTCCCATTGGGTGATTGCTTCATTGCTTGGATCTCTCTATTGACTTAACACACGCCACTAAGTGACATATGACATTTGACACTGGCTGGAGCATAGGACGTGCTGAAAGAATGTATTCCTGTGTATAAGAAGAGATGAAACAAAGGAGACTTTGGATTCACCATTGAAACTAGATGAGGAATTTGCTACTCTACATTTGTCATGATGAAAATTTAGATTTTTAATAGGCTCCCAAGCCCCATTAGGAGGAGAATTTTTTGATAGAGTGTCAGTTCTCCTTTTACAACAACAACTAAACTTTGTAAGCGCTTTGAGTCCATCGGAAAGAGTTCACGTCATGAACTGCCAACCAACCTAAAATGTAAGGAAAGTCAGACACCTCCGAGAAGTGAGCACATAGCACCAGGTTCCAGTAGGACTAACTCAGCAGAGATGTGTAACAAATTGCAAATGGGACTATCCAGAGGATAGAACCATGGGGGTGTGAACCTGCTCAAACACTCTCCGATGGGTGGGTGCCTTTGACAGGGAACCAGGAGAGAGACATGGTGGCCACCAAGAGACCCCACCCAGATCCTTCCCTCTATGCAACTTGCAGAACACATGCCTGGAAACACTAGATAGGGGATTTGCCGTTCAGACACACTGGAAACCCATGCTAGCGGGGGAAGGGCTCAAAACAAAACAAAACACCCCTGTTGACACAGAAGGTGCAGAAGATCATTGTCCCTTAACCAGACAGGCTTACAGCTGTAGATGGCAGTGTCACCGAGAATCAGCCATCTCTGAGGGCAGGGATGTAGGCTAGCCCCACGTCAGACCTGGACACAGGGGGATGAGTCCATGAGAATGACCTGTGCCTTGCTCAGGTCTTGCGATTGCAAGCACCCTCGGCTTGGCTTGATATTCTGCTATAGCTACTTTGAAGTTTTTGAAAAATGTTTAAGTGAGGAGCCTTTTATTTCCACTTATGGTGTGAAAATTGAGTAGTGTGTCTTGACAATAGGAACAACCATGTTGTGTACAGAGGACAGTAGGTCTAGGTGGAAGAGAAACAAGATGAGCAATTTAATGGAAAAATTATAGTCTTTTCAAATAAACCAAATAACTGGATAGATAACACTAAACAAATAAACCAGCATTGAACCACACATCACATCACACACTATGAAAATAACTCAGATAGATCACAGGTTTGCTATGTTATATGTTTTTATAATATAAACCAATGATAGATATAAATATATTTATGTGATAAACTTACAATTTAAATTTTATAAATACATTTATATTTTAATATAAATATTAAGCTTATGATATATTTATATAATATAAACCAAAAATTCGTGGTAATATCAAAAAACAGACAGGATGAACTCCTTATGAGGTGCAGAAAGGGTGTGTGTATGTGTGTGTGTGTGTGTGTATGTGTGTGTATGTATGCATGTGTGTGTATGTTTGTGTGTATATGTATGTGTGTGTATGTGTGTGTATGTGTGTATGCATGTGTATGTGTGTGTATGTATGCGTGTGTGTGTTTGTGTGTATATGTATGTGTGTATGTATGTGTGTGTATGTGCATATGTGTGTATGTGTGTATGTATGCGTGTGTGTGTGTTTGTGTGTATATGTATGTGTGTATGTATGTGTGTGTATGTGCATATGTGTGTATGTGTGTGTATGTATGCGTGTGTGTGTGTTTGTGTGTATATGTATGTGTGTATGTATGTGTGTGTATGTGCATATGTGTGTATGTGTGTATGTATGCGTGTGTGTGTGTTTGTGTGTATATGTATGTGTGTATGTATGTGTGTGTATGTGCATATGTGTGTATGTGTGTGTATGTATGCGTGTGTGTGTTTGTGTGTATATGTATGTGTGTATGTATGTGTGTGTATGTGCATATGTGTGTATGTGTGTATGTATGCGTGTGTGTGTGTTTGTGTGTATATGTATGTGTGTATGTATGTGTGTGTATGTGCATATGTGTGTATGTGTGTGTATGTATGCGTGTGTGTGTGTTTGTGTGTATATGTATGTGTGTATGTATGTGTGTGTATGTGCATATGTGTGTATGTGTGTATGTATGCGTGTGTGTGTGTTTGTGTGTATATGTATGTGTGTATGTATGTGTGTGTATGTGCATATGTGTGTATGTGTGTGTATGTATGCGTGTGTGTGTGTATATGCGTGTGTGTGTATGTGCATATGTGTGTATGTGTGTGTGTGTGTGTGTGTGTGCACATGTGAAGGCCAGAGGACAACCTTGAGTGTCAGCTGTCATGCGGCAGGCACCATCCACCTTTCTTAGTTGAGACATGGTCTCTCACTGGCCTGAATCACACCAACAAGGCTAAGCTGGCTGGTCAGAAATTTCAAGCATCCATTTATTCCCACCATGTCCAGAATTTTTATGTGGGTACTAGGGATTGAACTTGGGTCCTCATGCTTGCAAGACAAGAACTTTACCATCTCCCTATTCTGGGCAAAGTCTTCTTAGATACAGTAGCAAAAAAAAAAAAAAACAAACACACACACATACACACACACAAACAAAAACAAAAAAAACCTAGCTTGTGGGGAAAAATATAAATCAGACCTTATTGCAGTAGGAACACAGGCTCTTTTAAAGACTAGGGGAAGTGTATTTGTGTCTCAAATGTCAGATAAAGAACTAATTTACAACATACAAAGAACCTTTAAAAAAAACATGAAAATAGGCCAAAGACTTCAGTTGACACTGTGTCAGTGAGGAGACATATATGTCAACTAGGCATTTCAAAAGGTAGTTGATGTCTTCCAGAATTAGGGAAAGGAAAATCTCAACCAAATTGAGAGTAAATGGCATAGCTGTTGAGCAACTTTTTTTAAGAAGCAAGCCCAACAACAGGAAGTTCAAGTGAGGATAAAAAGCCATGTGGTTCTCTTGCTGCTAGGAATACAGAACAACAAAGTCACACTACAGTTTGGTATTAATCATGTGCTTTCCATTAACGCAACGGAGATGATTCATCTCAACTTTCACCTTGAGGGGGTCTAGAACCACCTAAGCATGACTGTAGGGCGCTATCTTGGTTGTTGGAAATCTCCCACTGTGGGTGGCACCATTCCCTAGGCAAGGGTCTGAAGGACGGCACAAAACAGAGTAGTGGAGCACCAGCATTCATCTCTCTGCTTCTTGAAATGGACATAGTGTGACCAGCACCCTCCATCTCTTGGTGCTGCTATATTGTGACCTTGAACTATGATTGGATATAATCTTTTTCTCCCTTTAACTTGCATGCATCGGAGAATTTGTCACAGCAACAGGGAAAGAACTAAGACAATAATCATGCTCTATGATTTTAATCCAATACAATAAAACTCTATTCACATGAAAGCTGTGCATAGGTAATAGCATCAGGACATACGAAGTGAAGTCCTGTTTGTAAGTTCCCTCCCCATTTGTAGTAGACACATTGGAGATAAATAAATAAGGAAATGGAAATTGTGCCTAACTCGTGTGTGTCCCAGGATGGCTGTGAATGGGACTAATGTATTGTGTCAAATCACAGCATCAGAATGTTGAACCTTTCTCCAGCAAGGTGATTGTCACTGAAGAGGCCTCTGAGGAACACCCACCAGCCCAATGCAATGTGCACAGAGAGTTCTTCCGAGTAGACCACTATGTTAAAAGAGAAAACACCCCACCAGCCTAAAAGGACCTGCTCTCCAAAATATTTCCTCTGATCATAATGGGATAAAACTAAAAGTCAACAACAGACAGACTTTTATAAATATGTGGAAAGTAAATGATAATATTCCTAAATAATTGATGAATTGGTAAGAAATCACCAGAAAAGAGAACATGAAAACATAACAGTAAAATTCATTAAGTATATGGAAAGCTACATGGAGTAGGAATGGCAGCTCAAGAGTTTATATTCAAAAAAAGAGAGACAAGGGAGCCCTTGGCTCAGTGGGTAAAGAGCTTGCCCTGGAAGAATGAGGACATGAGTTCAAATCTTACACCAGAACCCACATTAAGATGAGTGTGACCACCTCCTTCCTCCTATGGTGAAGTGGAAGATGGAGACAGGGGAATCTCCAGAAGCTCACAGGCCAGTTGGCTTGGACTCTAGTTTCATATCATTTCTGTGATAAAATTCCCTGGCAAAAAAGAAATTTAGGAGGTAAAAGAACTTACTTCAGCTTACACTTCCAGGTTAAACAGCCTGTCCTTGTGGGAACGGTAAGAACGGTAAACAGCTAGCCACATCACATCCACAGTCAAGAGCAGAGAGAACTGAAGAACGCATGCTTATTTGTGTGAGTATATAAGTGTGTGAGTGTATGATAGTGTGTGACTGTGTGAGTGTGCGAGAAAGAGTATGTGTGTATTCTGTGTGAGAGAGAGTTGTGAGAGAGGAAATGTGTGTAATGTGTGTATGAGAAAGTTTGTATGTGTGTGTGAGAAAGAGTATGTATGTGTGTGAGATAGTGTGTGTATGTGTGTGATGGAGTGTGTGGTGTATGTGAGAGAGTGTATGTATGTATGTGTGTAAGAAAATATATGTGTGAGAGAGGAAGTGTGTGTATGTGGGGTGTGTGTGTGTGTGTGTGTGTGTGTGTGTGTGTGTGCACATGTGTGTCTAGAAATCAGAAAGGGCTGAAAGTCATGGTCTCCTACAGTTATTCCTCTTATTCCTACAGAATAAATGCCATATATTCTTGTTTGCTGGATGTCACACAGTCTTGACTCTGGGGAGGATTTACTATATCCACAGGGAATGAGGTCGAGAGAGCATGCTCACTGTGGATCTCTCAGTGGCCAGGTGCTTTGGTCATGGACCACGTGTCGTGTGGTGGATGTTGAACAAAGAGTGCCTCTGGTCATGCAGTGTAAGACTGGTCCGTCTGGGTGTTCTGGAACCAGACAACAGCTGTGGCCTGAGAACGCCCACATCTCTGTTCAAGCCAGGACTCCCTCTGAGCTCTAGAACTGCCCAAGTCTGCCTGCCAGACATCTCTGCTGGAATAGCCCACCTACACTTTAACTGCCACGGATTCAACTATTAACAACAACAACAGCAAGCCCAATAACTTGTTTACCAGATATGTTCTCTGTCTGTTCTTAGGCAGGAATGCTACATGAATCATCTCATGTGGTGTGTGTGTGTGTTTGTGTGTGTGTGTGCATGCGTGTGTGGGTGTTTTGAGGGTTGAACCCAGGCCTTAAGCATGTTAGCAAAGCATTCTACCACTGAGCTGCCTTCCCTGCCCCCTTTTCACTTTATTTTGTGATGGGATCTTGCTAAATTGCCTGGTCTGGCCTGGAATTTGCATCCTTCCTCAGTGCCCCAGGAAGCTGGGATTACAGATCCATACCACTGTGCTCAGCTGCCTCATTTAACTTTCACAATCACCCTGAGGTACAGCATCCTCATGACCTGCTTCATGAATGAGAAAAGCTGGGCTTGAACTCAGATCCTCACGCTTGCATGACAAGCGCTTTACTGGCTGAACTCTCCCTAGCTCTAAACAGCTTCTTGGTGAAAGATAAAAATTAACTCATCATAAATACAAGTGACTAAACCCTGCAACTTGCAACTAAAGGCCTGGCTAGGCAGTTGCTGGAGCTGAAAGGTGGGGCACATCCCTGCTCAGTCTTTCTGAACAATTCTCAGCAGCCAACGGAGCCACAAACCAATTAATTTCTCAGACACCTCCTCTGTCATGTCTGTTTTATCCACCAGACTTCTATGAGCAGATTGCAGCAAAGCTAAAAATAAAATGTCACAAAGACTGGCTGGAAAGACATAGTTTTCATCTCACAGATGAGATACCAAAAGATCCCCCAAATCCCTGGGCTGCCAGAGAAGCCTGTCGGTTTCAGTCGCCCAGAGCTGGGGGTGTAGCTCAGAAGCAGAGAGCTTGCCTAGTAGCATGAAGACCCACATTCCATAGATACCCAGCCCTATGAGAAAGAAGGGCCAGGTCAAAGGCTGCCTGGCCCCAGGCTCACTGCCAACGATGGCTAGAGCTTGTTTTATAAACATCAATTCCAAACAAACAAACAAAAAACCAAACAACCCCCCCCCCAAAAAAAAAAAAACAAAAACAAAAACCAAACAAAACCGTAAGATTTCCCCAGGTCAGAGAAAATATAGTTTAGACTTATGACATCTAATGTCTCTGAAGTCCTAAGCAAACCAAAAAGATGATGGATCTCTGATGGTCAACTTCCTTGGATCTGGCATCAACTAAGAGATGCCTCCCTGTCTTGCTCTGTGATGGCATTTCCAAGAAGAATTAACTGAGGGAAGTCTCCCCAGTGTGAGCTTTGTCTTCCCACAAGTGGCTCAGATACAGCAAATCCTGAGGAAAGAGCATTGGTGTTTGCCTGCTTGCCTCTGCTTCTTGCTGGTAAATGCATCTATCGGTACAGTTGCTACCACTCCCACCCTTCATAGAAATCAAACTCCAGCTTCTCTGGCCTTCCAATGTGGACTGAGGATCAGAAACTCTCCAAGGATCTTCAGAAGCCTTCAATACTGATTGAAATAGCTGGGACTTCCAGCTTCACACACTGAGGAAACACAAGTTTCTCAGTCCCTCTAGTGCAATGATTTGGTCCATCACCAAATTGTAAATGTACTTAAAATACAAAAAGTTTTTTTTTTTGGCATCTCAGTTGTGTGTTCTAGAGTATGAATTTTGTAGAAGTAGATGTCATGTCACAATTTCAAGAAGGTGGACACCTCTGGTAAGCTGTTTAGTGAATGTGCTTTTGTGATAGACACAGTCTATTGGTTCTGTTCCTCTGCCTAATATGACAATATAGAAAACAATGTTAGCACCAATTCAGTAAACAAGGCTTCCAAAACCAAAGCCAATCAGAATAATACAGCAGTTATTAACTGGAGCATACAGTCCTCTGATGCCCGTGGGTAAGTCCAATCCCCAGTGTGCGGGTGTTGGGAAATGGAGTCTTTCTATGTGAGTATGTTTCAGTGAGGTCACGGGGGCAGAGCTGAAAGATGGGATTCATGTCTCCCTGTAAGAGAAGACACCAGAAAATGGACTGTCTCTTTCAGCCATGTGGGAACACAGTGAGAAGATGGCCATCTGTAACCCACAGACTGAGCCCACAGCAGACCTCAGCCATACCTGGATCTTGAATTATGAGAAATTTCTAGTGTTTAAGTTCTCCATTCTGAGATGTTTGGTTATAGTAGAAACAGCAGCTTTGCCATGCAGAAACCTGGGAGACAGCTCCCGTGTAACCTAGTGATCAGCCCATCATTGATAATAGAATGGTCCAGCCCACAGGACCCTCATGTGACCGACTGGCTGAAGGGTGCCAGTAGCTCTGTGGACTCTGCTGTGGGAAGTGAATTCTCTGGCCCTGACGGCATGGAGCATCAGAGAAACTCTCTAAGAGACACGCTGGGAAGCAAAACTCCAGTGGAGAGGCAGGGGAGATAAGCCTAAGCCAGAGAACCATCGCAAACCTCAGAGCAATCAGAAATAAAGGTGATACTGAATCCCAAAAGGAGATTCTGAGCTACTGTGCAAATTACTTCCAGGACCTGGAGAGATGGCTTGGGAGTTAAGGGCTCTTGTGCACAGCCATGGATTTAAGATCCCAGCATCCGAGTGTTGAGCCTAGAATCCCATGAATGTCTGTGACCCTAGCCCCAAAGGGAGTGGAGGCAGCAGGCTTCCGGTCTAGTGGAGAAAGCGTGAGCTCCAGGCTCAGGGAGAAACCCAGCCTCAGAGGAATGGGCGGGAAGAGAAGGGGGTGGACGCCTGATGCCCTCTTCTGCCTCTGCGTGTACACACATACATGTACACCACACAGACACGTTCACACACACAAACAACTAAGTAAACAAATAACTCCCTTTAAAAGAAGTGAGGGACTGGGAGTGTAGATCCCAGTGGCAGATCTCTTGCTTAGCAGGAATGAGGTCCTAAGATTCAATTCTAAGCACTGAAAGAAAATGAAAGATGTTATAGAACCACTGGTGAAATTTGGATGATCCCTCTAGAACAGATAACAGTATTATATTAGCGTGAAGTTGGCTAACTCTGATAACTATACTCTAAGAAGGATAGTCTTATTCTTAAAAATATATGGTAAATTCAGTCCAGTGATGAAGTGATAAAGATTTCCATAGTTTGATACCTAACTGTTCTATATTTCTGTTGATGAACTACTTCAAGTATCTAGAGGAACAGAAGTTACAGAACAAATTCATTTACTAGAGTGACTTACAGGCTGTGGTCCAACTAATGCAACAATGGTTGTCCACCAATGGAAGGTCCAGAATCTCCCGGGAGCCTCCCGGCCCGGAGAGGGTAGTGGCAGGGGCGCAGAGTAGGACTCCGGTGATGGCTTTAAAGTCTGAGGGTCTCAGGGCTTTCTGGCTCTCTGACCTGTACTGAAATGCTAATGATAACCTCTAAAAAGTCCTAAAAACTTCTTCTGAGGATAAAAGACTGCAGGCTTAGGTGATTAACACCTGTAGCCTAACAGCAGAGGATTAGACAATGTGGCCTTTGTTCTGTCTCAACAGGAACCACTGGGCTCTAACTTATGCCTGCTGGTCTGAGGTCACAGGAAGAAGAAACACTAAGAGAAGTTATAGAGTTTATTACTAACTGTAAAAAGTCTCCTATGAAAGCTATCTAAGGGGAAAAGTGGAAAGGTCCTAAGTGGGGGAAAGGAAAAAAATTCTAATAAGGGAAAAAAATTCTAAGGGAAAAAATTCTAGGCAGGGGAAAAGGAAAGAAGGGGACAAACGACGACTCTCTCTGTGTCTTTGTCTTCGGTACTTATACATCTTTCAGAATACATGGTCACATGTTACAAAGTTCCTCACAAGTTCACACCAAAATTCAAATCATAAATTGAAATAGAAGTTTACAACAGAGAATGTTTACATGCATATCCATTAGGAGTAATTATCTGGCTAAACATCCATCACCTGTCTAGCTCCACAGGTTCACTGAAGGTTTAAAACTATAACTAAGTTATTAGTGAAGTTTTGTATAGATAAGCCCAGGCAATATTTTATCTTCTGTCCTAGCATCTATAATAAATCATTAGTTCCCTTTTATATCCTTTGGTTATTTGTTTTATAACCTCTTGGAATGTGTTCTGAGTAGAAGAAGGACTGGTTACTATCTAAGAGCAATTAACTGATGACACTTGGGAGACTGGCAGAGTTCTCATTGCAGTTTTGACTATCAGAAAAGGACCTAATAGCAGTCACACTATAAAACAGCTTAATAATCATTGATATAATTTTAGGAATTCTTATAGAATCATCATTAAGACTTAAGAAGTCATCTATTTGTCTATATAGCATCACCACAAGACAGTACATCTTCGTGGATCTGCAGAGATCTGCTCCAAAGGGGTGTGCTATTGCTTAGTGATTGTTACATATGTTTAATAATAATAATAGAAAAAGCATATTAAAAGCAGGAATCTTTCCTAAAATAAGTCCCTTGCAGCCTTGCTGAATAAAAGGACTCACTTGTCGCAGATTATATAATAATCCAAGGCAAGCCATTTCAGGATAATCACCTGCTAATTATTAGCTTGTCCCATTATGGCTCAGTGGTGGCACACACCTTTAATCCCAGCACTTGGGAGGCAGAGGCAGGTGGATTTCTGAGTTCGAGGCCAGCGTGGTCTACAGAGTGAGTTCCAAGACAGCCAGGGATACACAGAGAAACTGGACTCTTTTTTTCCATTTGTGTGTGTGTAGTACATATGTTTGTGGGCATGGAGTGTGTGTGTGTGTGTGTGTGTGTGTGTAGTTCATATGTGTGTGTGCATGGAGTGCATATGTGTGTGTTTATGTGTGTGTGTAGTACATGTGTATGTGGAATGCATATGTATGTGTATATAGTACATATGTGTATGTATGCATGGAGTGCATGTATGTGTGTGTGTTACATATGTGTGTGTGCATGGAGTGCATGTGTGTGTTTGTATATATGTGTAGTATATATGTGTGTGCATGCAGTGCATATGTGTGTGTGTTTGTGTGCCTATTTTCTCATGTGTGTGTGTAGTACATATGTGTGTGTGTTTGTGTGTAGTATATAAGTATGTGTTTGTGTGTGTGTGATACATATGTGTGTACGCATGGAAAGCATGTGTGTGTGTTTAGTATATGTGTGTGTAGTGTAGTACGTATGTGTGTGTGTAGTACATATGTGTGTGTGTGTGTGTGTGTGTGTGCCTGTTTTCTCATGTGCGGGGGCAGCTGTGGGAATGTGAATGCAGAGGCTCACATTGATGTCCAGGTTCATCTTTGATTTCTCCTTCGTGTTGTTCAGTGAGGCAGGACCTCTCAGTCAAACACTGGCTCACAAAGGATCTCACGTCTCTACCATCTGAGGAAGGAGTTATAGGCAGCCAGCCCCTGCCTACCCAGCACTTACATGGTATCTTAGGGTTTCTATTGCTGTGGTCCAAAGAAAGTTGGAGAGGAAAGGGTTTATTTGGCTTACACTTCCACAACTCATTTCATCACCAAAGGAAGTCAGGACAGGAACTCAAGACAGGAACCTGGAGGCAGGAGCTGATGCTGAGGCCACAGAAGAATGCTGCTTACTGGCTTGCTCTTCATAGCTTGCTTAGCCGGCTTACTTATAGAACCCAGGACCGCCACCCACAAGGGGCTGGGCCTTCTCCCATCAGTAACTAATTAAGAAAATACCCTACAAGTCTGCCTGCAGCCTGATCTCATGAAGGCATTTTCTTAATTGGGATCCTTCCTCTCAGACTTTCTTTAGTTTGTGTTGAATTGACATAAAACTACCCAATACTCAGGGGCTCTGGGAATATAAATTCCAGTCTTCACATTTGAATGATAGATGTTTTAAGTGCTAAGCCCCCTCTCTAGCCCCCCCCCCAACTTGACTTTTTTTTAAGATACACTTTTGTTTTATATGCATTGGTGTTTTGCCTGCCTGTATGACTGTGAAGCCAGATCCCCTGGAATTGGGGTTGCAGATAGTTGTGAATTGCCATGTGGGTGCTGGGAATTGAACCCTGGTCACTGGAATAGCAGCCAGTGCTCTTAACTGCTGAGCCATCTCTCCAGCTCTGTCAACTTGACTGTAAGTCAACACTCTTGTAGCTACAAATGGTGATTAAATGTGGTGTATTGGCTGACTCCACAGCTGGAAGCTTCAGGGCTCCAGAGTCCCAGGAGCTCAGGCTATCCACCTCATTGTCCTTGATTCTGAATTCTTCCTGCTTTTAGGCCCTTTCCTCCCATAGAAGCTAGATAAGCCCAACCATCCCAGATTTTATACCTATCAGGTCTGTGGTCTCAGGAGAAAGAGAGCCCCTCATTTTTCCTTGGCTTTGCAAAGACATTATCAGCTGACTCTCTCCTGGGAACGGTATGCATACCTTGGGATATAATCACTAGCAGCCCAGTTTGGGGTGATTACAGTTACAGTAACTCCTCAGCTGAGAAGTCGGGAGGTGGGGGGGTCTGTCTCTGGGGAAAACAGTTCTTAGAGCAGAAAAGATCAAGAAGGCGGTAGACTGGCATGTCAATCATACTGACCCTCTGATATTCCAACTTCCACATACCATGGTCTTCCCAGGTCCTCAAAAGTGTCTCTAGCCAACACAATGTACCTGCATGACACAGCCAGTGTCACCATCCTCTCGCCCACAAAACAGAGTCCACCGGAAATCAGACTCAAATCCAGATTCTATGCCAAGATAGATGGGCGGGTTTCACTCATCTCCGTTGAACCTGGAAGTTCTCTCCAGAGGACTAGTAACAAAGGCCCCAAATGTATAACAGCTGAGAGAGGCAGGGAGGGGACAGGGGCACTCCCCATGAGAAGAGGCAAGCAGCAGAACCTGTCTAGTCATAGCATCTAGTCTAGCTGTACATAGCAGCCGGGACCCCTGTGGAGCGGGTGAATGGTCTGGTTAGCACAGATGGTGGTTCCTCACTCTGCTGTCTACAAGCTCTCTCTGGCCCTATCTGTTGATGTCACTTCCAGGTCATAAAGCACCAGCCGTGGGTTCATTAGCTTCCAGTCACTTTCATAAATACCCGAGGGAGCTCAATTGACAAAAAGATATCTCCCAGGGCTCAGCATGTTGGAGTTTTTGGTTCAAGTCCAAGAGGCCTTGTTGCTTAGTGGTCTGTGGCAAGATGATAATACAACCAGAGGGGGGGTAGGAAAGAGGGAGCAGAAGAGGGAGAAATAGAAGAAAAGACAGAGAAATCCTAGAATCCCCTTTAAGGGCATATCTCCAAAGACCTAAACTTCCCAGTGCTGCAGTGCCAAGCTGGGGACCCAACCTTCAGTATGTTGACCCTGAGAACATTCTAGAACACACTATAACCATTCTTCAAAAACATGTGTCCTGAGCAATCTAATGCCATTGCATGACTGCCTTTGGCTCTGAGCTACTCACCTATCAGTTTCTAGGACTGGCTTTTCTCTAGCGATTAATAATACCTCAGGCTAGGGAGACAGCTTAGAAGGTAAAAGGCCTGCCATGCGAGTATGAGTTTGGATGGCCAGCCCATGTAAAAGCTAGGCACGTGGATCTGTCTGAGGCAGAGGGGAGTCAAGGGGAGACAGGCAGATCCTCAGAGTTTTCTGGGCAGCCAGGCTAGCCAAACAGAGAGCTCTAGGTTCAGTGAGAGACCCTGCCTCCAAAGAAAAGGCAGAAAGTAATAGTGCAAGACACTTCCATGTGCATGCACACGTGTGCAAGCAGTATGCAGAATCTGGTCCCAGCTACCACCTGGGAGACCCAGGGACCTTACTCTGTGACATGGTGGCCTGCAATTGCTAGACCAGTACCCACTCTAGGGAGATGTCTGCTCCTCTCTGAATGGTAACCGCCCTGCAGGGCTATTCTGGGGACTGAATAGGAGCCAATGAGGGGACCTGGGCCATGACACACTGGAAAACATCTTGGTCGCTGTCATTACCGTCATCATTTTTCCTGTGAGACAACAGGTCAGGGCCGCCCTGGGCTGGAGGAGAAGTATCTCCCTGAGTCACCATTGGCACCGCCCACCCACCCCAGCAGAACTCCAAGTTCCCCAGCATTTCCTCCGGGTGTAATTGGCACTTTAATTAAAATGACTTCATCAGACTGTTCAGAGGAGCAGCCAACAGAGAAAGGAGAAGAGACTCAGACTGGAGACTCAGGCATCTTCTGTGAAGATACGCAGGTGTAGGTGGCATGGCCAATCTAGCTGGGGAACTGGGGGAGGGGGAAGCACTTTCTGTGGGTGGAGATGATGACAGAAAGCAGCATGGGGTTTGGGGAGAGCAGACATTTCTCAGGATAACTGAGGATAAAGACCTTTGCCACAGCAGCAACCGAGGTTCCCAGTCAGCCTGAGATGGCTTCATTCCCCCCAGAGAGTGTGAACTGAGTGTTGCTGGGTTGGAATAGTTGAAGTTCTCAAAGGGGTTCTCTTGCCCAGACCCCTGCAGTCTTTCTGTATCCGCACCTGCATCTGGGACTGTTTGCTTTGAGCTGTTTGAGCCAAACATCTTCATTAGAAATGGAATTCCAAGGGACTGGGGAGACAGCTTTGTGGGCAAATTTCACCAGCACAAAGAGGTGAGTCTGACCCCCAGAACCCTGGAGAGCTACCCATGGTGGAACAAATTGTGATCCCAGCCCCAGGGAGTGGGGACAGGTGGATCCCTGGGGTTTGCAGACTGGACAGTATAGTCTTCTTGGCAAGTTCCAGTCCAGTGAGACATCTCTCTTGTAGGCAGATCTGAGTTCAAGGCCAGCCTGGTCTACAGAATGAGTTTCCGGACAGCCAAGGCTACAAAGAGAGATCCTGTCTTAGGGAAAAATAGACACTTCTCTCCAAAAGAAGGTTGGTAGCCCCTAAGGAATTGTGCCTGAGGTTGTCCTCTGACCTCCACATAAACCGTTCCCCACCACAAAGAAGTGACTTACAAAACACATAGATGGTTTAGAATGCTCCAGTGGCAACATTTAAAAAGTCAAAAGCAGCAGGTGAAATATTAACTGATTGATTGGTTTAAACTTTGTTGGGCCTTGGACGAGGTAACTCCATTTAACCTGTAACAAGTCTCTACCTCCAGAGATTTAAATATTAATGAATTATCAAAAGGCCAGGGGCGTAGCTAATTAAGTTATTCCCTCCCCTTTCTCCCTTCCCTATAAGACTGGTCTCCCCTGGCTTTTGGGGGGGGGAGCGTACCAGTTGCGCCCATTCACCATGCCATGAACAATAAAAGCTTTGGAAAACCGGCCTCCACGTGTCCATGGTCTCTCCACCTGATTCCCAGCTTTTGGAACCCTGGAACCTTGCGGATGAAGCCGTCGGCCCGCCCACCGACAGCTGCGTGAATGTGGGATCCTCCGCTGGCGGCGCGGGAAGCTCTGGTGCCAGACCGCCCTGAGACTCTGTCGCCGGACTCCCTCCCTTCCCCCCCGCCCGCGAGATTTCTGCCCCACAAAACTTAGCATACCTAAAGTATTGTCATCTCTACGTGCAGTGATTAAGAACATTAAATCATTGGACTTCATCTTTGGATTCCTGTCTGCACTTCCCACTTCCCATTTTGACTCAGGGCCATGGACAGCTGCCGTGAACTGTGAGCTCACGGTGGGCAGTGCCGTGCTTCCATGCATCACAGCACAGTCAGACTGTGGTCCTGGAGAGGGTCTTCCCTGACCAGGAGGACAGTGCCTGGTTCTAGCGAGGAGGTTCGTACTTATGTAGGGGTGAATGAATGAACCAATGAATGATGCAATGAGGGTCCCTCTGCTCCAGACTTACATAGTGGTGAATGAATGAATGTTGGGAGTGAGTGAGGGGTGAATGAATGAATGATGGGAGTGAGTGAGAGTCCCTCTATTCCATACTGAGGAGAGCTGTGTAATGTTTCTGATTCTCCAGGGACAGCAACGCCCAGGACCCCTGCTCCTTACTCACTCTGCTCTCCTGTATAAGTTTCTTCTCCGTTACTGTGATAAAACACTCTGACTTAAAGCATCTCAGGGAAGAAATGGTTTCTTTTTTTTTCTTACAGTTCAGAGAAACAGAGTCTGTTGTGGCAGGGAAGATGTGGTGAGGGCAGCCTGGTGCTCGGGAAGCAGAAGGAGGAGCAAGAAGTGTGGCTCAGCTATGAAACCTCAAAGCCCGCCCCTAATATCACACTTCCTCCAGCAAGGCCCCACCACCTAAAGCTTCCATAACCTCCCCAAACAGCGCCACTGACAGGGACCAAGTGTTCAAACGCACAGACCTGTGAGGGACATTTTACATTCAAACCATTGGATTCCCTGTGCTATGGGACCCTCTGCCTATAGAGTATAAAATAACTCACAGGTGAGCTGCACCTGATCATTCAGTCACCATTTATAAAAATCTGTCCTACTGTGTGTGCAGAAGCAAAGGACATAGGTAAGGCCATCCAGAGGGTTAGAGGGCGAGATTTCCCTTCCTGAAGTCTCCTAATTCTTTCATCCGTTCATTTATTCACTCATGAAACAAGCCAGAATCCTCTGTTTAAGCCAACTACCTACCAGCTAGGTCCTGGTGTGTTCTGTGGACTCAAGTTCTCAAATGGAGAAAAGCCATCCCTGTGTTGACAGATCTGCAGCAACAATGGGCAGAGGGGAACTTCATGACTATGGAGGGCTTAGAATGTGGGTCAGGGGCTGTATTACCTTGGGTTACTTTCAGTCCCCATAATAGACCATCATAGCCTACCTCTGTGTGTGACCTAACATCCTGTGACTATTAGGTACATCTTTTTTTGCAATGTAGAAACAGACCTCTTGCTTTGGGGGAGGGGAGGAAGAAAGGAAAGGTAACTATGCTGTCAGATAGCATCTGAAGCCAGAACACAGCTTGCCACCCTTATTGTAGCCCATCTTACCCAATGTGCGCTGATATATTCAGGAGATGTAGTGATTCATCGCTTGCTTGTGTTCTGTGACCATAAATCCATTATTATACGGCAGCTTCCATGCGGGAACAGGTCATTTAGGACAGCATGTGACCTTGTGTTCTCAGGGACACAGTCACTCGTTTGACCCAGCATAAAGGGCCCCTTACTACCTTTGAGGGGAGAGCTGTGTCTTGTGTCCTCAGTTTTGTGATTGGATTGAAGTACCCTGCCCTCAGCCTACAGCCTTTGCTGCCTTCCATCCAGCAGAGCATTGGTGAAAACCGGGAGAAAAACAGGTGAGTGACAAGAGTGACACACTCACTCTCCTCCAGTGCACCAGAGCAGCACTGGGGCAGCCAGCCCAGTCCTTTCACACTCAAGTATAAAATGCCATGGCCTGGAAAGGTTAAGTTGCTTCATGGTTCCCTCACTGGCAAGTGACAGAGCTCAGACACAATCCAGGTCAGCCCTTGCACTCCCTGGGTTGTTTGAATGAGAATGGCACCCATAGACTTACATATTGGAGTGCTTGGTCCCCAGTTGGTGGGACCTTTCGGAAGGATTGGGTCCTGTGGCCTTGGTGGAGGAGGTGTGTCATTGCGGGATAGGTTTTAAGGTTTCAAAAGCTCAACCTATTCCTAGTTAGTGTTCTTCTGTCTGTCTGTCTGTCTGTCTGTCTGTCTGTCTGTCTATCTGTCTGTCTCTCCCTCCCTTCTTTCCTCCCTCTCTTCTTCCCTCTCTTTCTCTCTCCCTCCCTCCCTTCCTCCCTCCCTCCCTTTCTCTCTCTCTCTCCTTCTCTCTTCCCCCTCTCCCTCTCTGTCCCCTACTCTCTCCTTCTCCCTCCCCCCCATCACGTATCTGTGGATCAGGTGTAAGCTCTCAGCTACTGCTCCAGTCTGCCACATTCCCTGCCGTGATCATCACGGACTCACTCTCTGGAACTGTAAGCACCAATAAACGCTTTTGTCTATACATTGCCTTGGCCATGGTTTCTCTTCACAGCAATAGAAATTCTCTAAGACACAGTCCCCAAGCTGGAAGCTTTAACCACATCTGAGACACTGTGAAGCTCGGGCCCCTCATGTTTTTGGGGGGGACGTAGTACTTGGAACATAGTAGTCAGAGAATCTGAACTGAGTGAATTTTGTTTTTTACTTTCTTCTCATCCCTCTCCTTCTCCTCTTCACACTGTGTGCACACTCACGTGTGTGTGTGTGCACATGTGTATGTACACATGTGTGTGTGTATGTATGTGTGTGTTCCCATGTGTGTGTGTACATATGCCATGGCATGCACGTAGAGGTCGGAGGGCAACTTTCACCCATCAGCTCTGTCCACCCACCAAGTGGATCCCAGGGATCAGACTCAAGTCATCAGCCTTGGCTGCAAGCACCCTTACCCGCTGAGCCGTCTCACTGCCCTGGTTCTTGCTGAACTAAGGAAACAGTGGCAGAGTGGGTCCCTTCCTCCACACCCGAGCATCATTGCAGTTTCCCCACTGTTTTGAATGAAATGTACCATTCTTTACAGGCAGGAGCCACTGAGGGAAGGCAAGGACTTTGGAGTCGTCTGCTGTGGGTTCCGGTTCCACCATTGCCCATGTGTGCTGAAACCTCAGCAAGGCTGACTGCTCAGTCTATTTCCCGTGTTTTCTATGCACTGATATACAATCTGTGCTTGGTAATTCCTGCCAAAGGAACCCAGACTGGGTCGCAGTTTTCCCCTGGGTGAAGTAGCCTTGAGAATCACCTGGGCAGGGCACCAGGCATTTTAACAAGGTCCCCTGCTGGCCCCATACTGGCAACCTAAATCTCTTTTTAAAAAGCACTGACAGTGTTTTAAACAAAGGTGTCTATCTGAGGGAAGGGAAGAAGGAGTGCTGGCACCGGACCTCCAAGCCAGCAAGGTTTTCTCCTTTTTGCCTCTACAATTACATGCTTTATTCTTGTCTGTTCTAAGGATAGGTCCTGGGTCATGACTCCCATGCCACCCTGTGTGCTTCCTGAATAATTTATCAAGTCACTTAGTGAGGCAATCATGATTTCTTAAAGTCTTTCAGTAGGGGGGGCTTTCAAAAGGACCAGGCAGCCCCTTGCCTCTGTCATCTGGATCCCACATGAGTGCCAGTGGTCAGGTCAGGACCCTACTTCTGGCTGGAGCCTCTTAAGGGACACACTGTTCCCTTTCTCTGCATCCCAAGTTCTTGGCACACATGAATTATGCGTGCAGGGCTTGGCTTGGCAGGAGCACACAATCTGAGCATCTCTCAGGAACTAGAGGCGTATCCCTTGCTCCGCCCCGAGCCAAGTGGCCAGAACCTGGAGCTTGTGGTGGCCTTTGGCCTCTTGTCCTTCTCAGCTCTGAGTGGAAAGGTGGAACACTGAACCATTGCTGGTCTAAGATAACAGGGACCAGTCCTCACCTGACCCTCAGAATCAAGCCAGAAGAAAAACCACCACCAGGCTGCCAGTAATGCCTTACACCATTCACAGGTTCCCAAGACACCAGCTAGTGCTGTCTTTTCTGAGTTCCTCATCATCTTCATGTCTCAAGTCTCAGAGGCAGAGGTGACACCAGGTCCATGACACAGGGTGGTGGACACAGTGGGCTGTGTTATAGAAGGGCAAGGCTGAGTCCCGAGGATTTACTTACCCTTCAGAAACAAAACAGGCCATCTCGTGTCCAGAAAGAAAGATGGCCTCACTCTGTCTAGACTCTACACTGAATCTCAACTCTGGGAAACAACCCAGGAAGGATCCTACCTGGGCCTTGTGTTATTGCCAGCTCAAGGGAGCACTCAGGATCACTCAAGGCGAGTGGTGTGCCACCTCTTCCAGCAGGTAAGCCTGTCTCAAAGTCAGAAATGCTATGGGACAAATAAAATGTAACAAAAATGTAATGCTACTGTGACAGACACAAGCCAGCGTGGTCCTGGGGGATCTCCAATTAGAGATAATTTTTAAGATTTTATTTTCAAGGTTTTAATTATGTATATGTGTGTGTCAGTGTGTGTGGGTACGGGGCTTGCACATAATCACAGGTGCCTACAGAGGCTAAAAGAGGACACTGAATTTCCTGGAGCTGGGGTCTCAAATGGTTGTGAGCCACCCACATGCAGGTATTGGGAATGGAACCTGGGTTCTCTGTGAGAACAGTGTGCACTCTTAACTGGGCCATCTTTTCTGCCATGAAGAAGTGGCTTTTGAAAGGAAACCTGAACTGCTCAGAGAAAGGTTCACAGCAAAAGGAACTGCAAAAAAAAAAAAAAAAAAATTGTCCCTGGTATTCTCCTGGGAGAGAAAGAAGGTCCCCGGGTGGCCCTCACCAAGATGTGGGCTGAGAATCTGGGTGAGGGAGAGAGGGTCTGGAGGCTGATGTCTGGTTCCCACACTAAATCTCCCCAAAATTATTTCTAGAGACTCAGCAAAAGACACTGCCAGGAGGGACAAAGGTCTCTGTGCTCACAGATAAATACTCACGGGACCAGGAATGCTAAACACACAGGGTTGTCCCGTCAATGGGAGGGATGCATAACCTGTTATCTTCCCAGAAGGCTGGGAGCAGATGTGATTAATAAATAGTCTAGTGACCTTGACGTTATCTATGTGGCTGAGACCACACAGGATCCTCCCCCAGGCCCTTACTGTGAGCTTGTCAACCTGAAGAACCCATCTTTATGGAAGATGTCACATGTACTTTACAAAGAGTTCCAATGTAGTCACGTCTTAAGCTTTGTGGTGTATATAAGACTGAGTTAATTCTCACCAGGGCAGTTTACATTAAATTGTGCGGTACTTAAATATATCTAAACTAAATTACTTGGGGTCAGACTCCCAAAGTTTGAACCAACACCAGCTATTTAGTCATGGTGGACTGAACTATTTTTTTTATCTCCCACAGATTGTTGATCTGCTGGTCATGGTGGTCACAGAGACCCCCTCTTCCTCTGGGCAGACACAACCCCTTACCCAGCCACAGAAGGGAAGGGTGGCTAAACCCTAAGTCCCTCTACCCTTGTGCAGTCTACATACACAGAGGACCTGGATAGCACCCTCTTCTGATTCGGACAGACCCAGATAGAAGTCAGAGCCCAGTGCTGGCCAGATCCGTGACTCAGGAGACACCACTAAGTGGACAGACAACAGAACTCAAGGTGACCTCCAAGGTTCATTTGACACGCCTGGTGAGCATCCCTTGCAGATCGGTTAGAGAGGAGAGTGAGTCTGTAATACTCCATCAAGAGATGGTTAAGGTGGGATCCAGAAGAGAGAGTTTAAGGAGAAATGTTGGCGGAGCTCCAGAGTGGGTGCCACCTTAAAGACTCCTTAGCACAACCTCTTGCTCTGGGTAATTTAATGGCAGCAGAGCGGTCTTTATAAGAAATGGCTCTGGGACAGCTGGATGTGGTTTTAGAAAAGAAAAACCCCAGCCTTTATTTCATATATCCTATAAAAATAAAAAGAGGTGACAGTTCGAAGCATAAAGAAGAGGAAAGGTGAGGTGTGCTTTTAGATGGGATTTTAAAAATTCATTAGATTTTATTAAAGCTAAAAATGCCCCAGGCTGAGAAAACATTTGCACATGTCTGATATAATACCTGTTTCGAGAATATATAAAGAACGTCAGCAACTCAATATCAAAATGGCAAATTACATTGGTATGTCAAGACTTCCTAACTTGATTATGTAAAATGAAGTCCATCCGAGTGACCAGAAATGCACCAAAGATTCACTTTCTGGGGACAACCATGGAGTTCTCAGGCATCATGGGAAATCACGTTTTCCTTCTACACTGTGTGATGAACCAGTGTTTACCACTGAGAGGTGACGAAGCACAGGAAGTGAACTCCATACTGACTGGCTACCCTCATCTTCTTTCAAAGGTGAAAGGCCCACAGCCCAGGGACAAGGAGGACAGATGAGCCTTGTCCAAAGACACAGGGCTAGAGTTAGGTACAGACCACAGGGTCCTCAAGGGGCTTGCAAAGTAGAACTAAAAGAGAGGGATTGCCTCCAGCCAGTCCCTCTCTTCCTCCAGAGCACAGTTGGGAGAAGTCTGAGTTTCTAGTGACCAAGGCCAGGCCTGCAGGATGAGGAACCATACAAGTCCCTAATCTACTGGACATATTATAGAAATGACACTGCTCCAGGACCACAGCCATGGAATGGGTGACAGACGTGTTGTGTATAGCAGCCATGAATGTGTATAGCAGGTGTTTTCATAAGCACCAAAGAACGGAAACGTCACAGACATCCTTTGACAGAGATGTGGTTAGATTAACTGTGGTACGTCACTAAAATAAAATACTGCTCAGCAGTAAAAAGTAACAAACTGTAGTGTCCATAACAACCTGGGTGAACCTCTAGGTAGCCGGGTGGATTGACACGGACTCCAGAGGGTTATTTGTCATGATTCCATTTATAGAGCTTTCTTGAAATGATAAAAGCAGAGATGGAGAGCAGACCAGTGGGGAACCGGGAACACTTAGATTGTGGGAGGCTGGGGCAGTGGGGCAAGCAATAAAGAGCTTTGAAGAGATGGCCTCAGGGTTTGAAGACCATTGCTTAGTCTTGTAGTTGTGAGCCTCTCATGGCCAGGCCATTTCTCCAGCTCCGTTTATTCTTTTTGTTAGACTGCAGGGGGGAGGCATTATTGTTTAAGTTGTACATCACGTGGGCTCTCTCTCTTTCTCTCTCTCTCTCTCACACACACACACACACACACATGCACACACATGCATACACACACATGCGTACACACAAATACACATGCACATACACTGGTGCTCGCATACACACACAAACTAATGCATGTGCACACGCATACACACATACACACATGAGAGAATACACACACACACACACACAAGCGCGCGCCCGCGCGCGCGTGCTCACGCGTGTGAACGTGCACACCTACAAACCCCTGCAGGTATGACTTCATGGTGAAAGTGCAGAGAAGCGGGGGGTGTGAAGATTCTGTGTAGGCTGACAAACTGCCAGGCCAGAGAGCAGTTGTTCTCAACCTCGGGGTCACGACCCCTTTGGGGTCAAATGACCCTTTCACAAGAATCGCATATCAGATATCCTGTATATCAGATGTTTACATTACGAATCATAACTAGTAAAATTATAGTCGTGAAGTAGCAACGAGAATAATTTTATGGTCAGAGGTTGCCACAGCATGAAGAACTGTATTGAAGGGTTGCAGCACTGGGAAGGTGGAGACCCGCTGCCGTCGAGGGGTGGGAACCAGTAGGGTTCTGGGCACTGAGACTGGAGGCCAGTGCTTGGCCCGGAAGGGTGCAGACGTGATGGATGCCAGATGTGGGGGAGTGAGGAAGAGCTGAGCCTGGATGGGTTAGAGACCCATGAGGCAAGGAGGACACAAACCGGAAGTGGAGGGCGGGAAGTGGGAAGGAGAAAAGGAAAGGCGGAGGGGAGAAAGAGGTTGGAGTGATGGACACCCCCACCCCTCCAGAGAGCAGCAGGCCCCTCTGGTACCTCTGTGGCTCCCTTCATTGCAGCGATGACCATGGCTTGGGCTACTTTTCTGGTAAGAGAACCATAAGCACTGTCTGCAGGCTGTGTATGCGATCCTGGAAGGCTATTCACGGTCTCTACTAAGGGACACTGGCCATGCTACAGATCACCCTGTGGTGTGACACATGCCACGTCTTACTTAATTCCTAAGTTCTGTTACTCCCGTTCTACAAACAAGCATACTCAGGTTTTAAACAAACATTGTTTTACCCAAACCACGCAATACAAAAACTGCTAGACTTTCTGCTTTGCTCTGCCCAGCTCAAGAGACAAGCACTCAGAAGCCTAGGAGCAGGGTTGCCACCGAAAGCCAGGCATATCTACTCAACTAACTCCCAGAAAGCACTGTTGGAGGATCCAGTAGGGCTGGAGTCAAGTGCCCGGGGAGGGCACCCATCTCCCTGGATTTGGGTTGGAGGCTGGCTCACCAACCCAGCTGGCCAGCCTTAGACCTCAGTTTACCCTTTTGGCCAGGGCAGAGAGAGGACTGCTAGAAATCAAGGGTCTGGCTTGGCCCGCCCTCGGGGGAGTGGCTGGGAATGGTCACGTGGAGGGGCGCCTCGCCCGGGGTCTCCCGCCCACTTGGAGGAGTCTGGAGCCTGAGCCTGGAGCCAACCAGGACGCTGTGAGGGCTTGGAGACTCGCCACCACGCCGGGGCTGCTGAGGTCACGGTCGCCGGGGCCCGAGGGCACCTGCTCGCGGTTCCGCCCGCTCTCTGATAATTGTGCGGGAGGCTGGACCCGCAGCGGCGACGGCGACGACAGCAGCAGCAGCAGCAGCAGCAGCAACAGCAGCGAGGACTGGAGCGCGGGCAGCAGCAGCAGCCACACCAGCCGCGACACCATGGATCTGTCTTTTATGGCCGCGCAGGTAACCTAAAGTCTTCCCCACGCGCCCTGGGAGCGCCAAGTTTGCAGGACCCCAGCCTCGCTGTCCTCCCGGATGCAGCGCTAGCATCCGTGGCCAGGTCCTTTGTCCCGAGCCAGGGAGCCCCACCTTGTGCGCGTACTCCGGAGCTTGAATGTCCTGGGTGGAGTGGCCCATGCCCTTTGCACTCCAAAGGATGTAGTAGGGCTATCTCCGTTGAGCACCCCCAGTGCTGAGCAAGACAGTACGGAGGAGCCTGGGCAGCTGAAGTCGCCCCTCCCAGCCCAACCCCCACCCGCCGTTTGCTCCGGAGCCCCTGGGCTGGCAGAAGAGAAGCTGCTCACCCTATTCTGGTTTTGCTTGGCGCTGGTACTCTGTCACTTGTTGGTGTCCGCGGGGCACCCCACCCCTCTTTCTCTCCACTGTGGGTGGGACTTAAGCTCCTAACGCTCAGGAAGGCAGTGTGACAAGGCTTTGTGAGAGAGATGGATGGTTAAAAGCATTTTTGCTTTGTGCCGGGTTTGAGCAGGGAAACACCATCCATCCCTCCACACAAAACAGGTTCCTCGTGGCAGGCAGACAAATGACCTCTTGGCGCTCTGCCTGGTCTCCGCTACAGGAGAATCCTCTGGAGTTGTCATCTTCGGTGTTCCCTTGAGCCAGAACAAAGACACACACCCTTTTCTGGGATTGTGTGTGGCCCCTGGGAAGACCCAGAGCTGACCACAGTGTAGCCACAGGGAAAGGCTACATTTGACTAGACACAAGTTCCAAACCAGACATTTCACCTTCTGCGGTTGTGTTGGTCCTGTTGTCTGCTGGGTGCTTGCCAAGGGCCCCAAACACTGCTGCTTGGTTTTGGGAGTGATGTTCGAAGGGACGCTTTCCTTTCTCCAAACTTTAACCGTGTGGTGGGAGTCTGTTTAAAATGTAACTTCAAAAGCCAGACTCGATATGGAGGGTTTGTTCTCAAATGGAAGCATCAAAAGAGCCAACGTCCCCAGGTTGGCTCTGGGGAATCAGGACCCCGCTTTGGGCTAGCTCTGAAGCAAGCAAGCTGTGAGCTCTACCAGCTTCTGTACCATGCTGTTCATTGCCGATGGCCTCGCTCATCATATTCTGCCTGTGTGTAAATACCACCATGTGGAAACCAGTCACTCATTACCACTCTAGATGGAGGTGGGGTTAGCTGAGCTCAAACTGAAGAGAAGAGAAAAGCTCACAGGATGTCTGTGGCTGCCGTCCTCTCTGCATCCCACAGAAGCTGGCGTTCCCATGGTTACAGGATAAATTGATCATTACTAACTAACCTTGGGGCTGCCTGGCTAGAGCATCCTCAGTTGCTATGGTGACTTGACAAAATAAACAGGGCTTTTTCAGCACCTGTGGGCAGAGCCTGCAGGAGTCTGGATTTTGTAGTGGTGGCTGCGTTTGTTTTTGTTTTTGTTTTTGTTTTTGTTTTTATAATTCCCATTTCAATTGGTCAGTTTGTTCCTGCCGACAGATGGCATTGATTATGTGCTTAGCACCATGCTAGCTGAAAAGGAGAAAAATGTGAATGGGCACACCAGCGGAAGACACACTAAGATTTGTTGAGGACCTACTATGTGTGAACTCTTGCAAGTTCTGTTAGCCTGGAGTTGTACAGATCAGGGTGCCTAATGTCAGGGAGAGTGAGTAGATTGCCCCAGGACATGTGGTTGGTGAGGAAGAGAGCTGGCTGTGAACCTAGATAAACCCTAGGATCTGCAGAGATTGGCCATTTCCCCCTTCTGGCTTCACCCTAGGGACACATTCCAAGATGGCTCATCTCTTCTCTTCTCCTGGAGGTGTTGGCGCCGTGGTGCCTCGTGTACCACCTTGTGCGTGGTTGTGCTCGGCATTGCTTCCTGCTGTAGACCTGTCTCACTGTTCCTATCAGAGGAAAGTCACTGTTTTGTAATCTGTAGGACCTAGCAGTGTGTAAGAGTGAGCACTCAGCCTGTGTACGCCTGGTGTGTGTGTGTGTGTGTGTGTGTGTGTGTGTGTGTGTGTGTGTGTGAGAGAGAGAGGGGGGGGTGGGGGGAACCTTGTTTCCTCTTCCCCGTCTTGTCTGGTGTTGAGCACCTGCATAGGAATATTGTCACACAGTTCACTTCTTTAGCACCTGGTGTCACATACCCTGTCAAGCACTAGGATGGGAGTGCTGAGGAACAGAGGTGGATTCGACCTAGGTCCTCCTTCTGGGTGGTTATTAGGTGTTGGTTAGACCAGGACCCACCAAGAGAAACCGATCAAGTGCTGGCCTCAGCTCTGAGCCGGCACATAGTAGGTCTTCAAAAAGTCGCTCTTAGGTGCTTGGATGAGGGCGAGATGAGACTCGTGCTCACGAAAAGACACTCATGTGGACAGAGAGTCAGTGCAAGGTGTCAGGTGTGAATACCATCCGTGGGACTCTGAGAAGGAGGCAGTGGACACAATAGAGCGACAGGCAGATGGTCCGGAGTAAGCTTGAGAAGGAGCCTCCTCCGAGAAAGAAGCATGGAGGAAGAGGTGATAAAACAGTGGCTGGGGAAACCCTCTTCGGGCCCTCCCTCACCCCACCCCGCCTGGTCATGTAGAATGGATTGGCAACTATAGGAATGGGCAGTGCCAGGAGTATGTTCACTGATAAGAGAATGAAACCGAACCCACCCGACTCCAGACCTGGACTTCCTGCCTTCAAGTACAGCTAAAGCTAAATAGGATTCCTGTCTGCAGCATAACACGATTCAGAGCATGCCAGCCTTTGGAAGGAGTTGGAGCTGCAAAGATAAATGTTGAGATGACACCCCGTCAACTGTGGGGCATGGCTATGTTACCCCGACACAGAGACGTGTCAGTCATGCTCTGGAGGAGGCTGAGAGAGGCCATAGGAGAGGCTAGGCTTCAAAGTTTTAAGACAGCCCCTGGACAGCATCCTGGCACTCGGCCACCTTTCCCACAACAGTCCCCCCACAGTCCCTGGAACCTGTAGTTTTGGAGATTGTTGACATGGAGGCCATTCATTTTTCTGCAGCCAGAGGTGACCAAATGAGCAGGGCCACCAAGACTCCAGTGCTAGAGGGAGAGAGGGTTCCAGATCTCTAGGATCGAGCCCAGATTCTCACACTCAAAGATGGCCAGCATCCATTCCCCTCCCCCTCCAGGAACTGGAATCTGCTTTCCCGTTCCTTCAAACCTGGGCTGTCCATAGTGACTTCTAGACCCCGAGCGTGTTGTATTGATAACACATGGGAACGTCTGAGACTGGGTCGTGAGAAGTCACCTGGGACCGGTGAACATCTACTCTAAGGAAAGCCATTTCATGCAGGAAATGTGATATTACTGGGATCCCACACTCATTCACTTAGGATTTGTGACAGGAGCCACACCTTCCTGTGCGGTGTGGATCAAGCATGTAAGAGATCTCAGCCCTGCTTCTTTCTTGGACTGTGTCTAAAGTGACCCGTGTCTGTCCAATAATAATCAGTGCTCCTGGCTTTAGAGTTCCCTGTGGCTGTTATAAGTTGCCCAGCCCTCGTCCCCAGCCCCACTCAGGGATCCACAGCAGTAACTTCCAGTGGCAGTGACACACTCAGCCAACACGGTCCCCTCCCTGCCCTTGGTTGAAGCAGGTCCCTGGCTCTCTGGCCAGTCTTAGGTCCTAAAAAGACATGTGACCCTGGAAAGTTCCAAATGTAACACTGATGTCACAACTTAAAATATTTAAAGCAAGAACTGGCTCCAAACGTGAGCGTCTCCCTCCTGTAGGTTGTGCCTGTCACCTGCAGTCCAGCAGGTGACTCTTATCTTCCCATTGTTCAGACTGTGAGGAAAGAGCAGAGCCTAGAAGCCCAACCACTTCCTCTGTAAGCAGGAGAGTGGAGGCCCCTCTGCTGGTCTAAGGCTATGTTATAGACTCACTCCTCCTCCAGAGCGTATCAAGAAGTTGGGGTGCAATGAACCCTTCTAGACTTAGCCTTAGGGAATCCCCCATTTTCTCAGATACATAAAACATTGTGCTTCTGCCCATGTTTAAGCCAGTTCTTAAAGGTACAAATGAGCAGGGAAAGGCAGCTGAAACACTGGGATCTCCTTCAGCTCTTAGGCCAGAGGGCCACACACAGGTGTCCACACTGTCCTGGTCTGGAAAGAGCTCTGCTCCCAATCCATTGAGCATCAGGATGTCCCCTGCCATTGCTGGTGTCCCTTGTCCTTTACAAACCTCACTCTCATGTCTGCTTCTGTAGTTACATGGCATCTTCCCTGTCTGTGCCCTGTTCCCATGGTCCCCAGTCTGGTGAACTGAGGGTCACCCTAGAACCATGTCACCATCCCATCTGCACATACACAGAGATTCTGTCTAACAGTAAAGGTGCTGGGTTAGGACTTAAGTATACGTTTTGAGGGGGACACAGTTCAACTGACATAGGATCTGGAGACCACACCCCACACACACACATTAGAGACTCAAGTTCTTCACCTTTGAAATGGGGAGAAAACACTGTTCATTTTGTTCATTGGGGCAGAATTTACTGCATGCCAAGTCCTCAGGGGGTTGTGAAACAAGATAAGGTGTGGCCTGGGACCCCTGGGGGCCCACCAGGGCCACCTTTGATTGAGCTTAGCTTGAAGGTTATGTAGTTGTCATTCACACAGGAGAAAGGACAGTGGGCTGAGGAGCCAGCATGTGCAGGTCTGCATTGCCTTGACACAGTGTGCCCTTACCAGTAGGGATTACTGCAAGCCATTCCTTGGGTTGGAGCAGAGGGTCAGGTGATGAAGGATTAGAGGTTAGGGCCGGGGAGCCTGGGGCCAGCTGGGTGGCTTCATGGAGAGGAGCAGGGTGGTGAGAGGTGCTCTGGAGAGTAGGGCCTGATCTGGAGGTGTGGTAGATGCTATTCCCCATGTTACAGCTCTCATTTGTGCCAGGCATGCCCACGGGCTGGGGCAGTGGTTCTTCTGCATTCTAGAGAAAGTAGAAACGGCGATGTTTGTGTGCTGTGTGTGTGCGTGCACACATATGTGCCTGTGTGTACATGTTTGTGTGTATGTGTGTGTGCGTGCATGTATGCGTGTGCACATGTGTCTATGTATGTGTGTGCATGTGTGTGTGTTTGTGTGTATGTGTGTATGTGTACACGTGTGCACACGTGTTTATGAATGTGTGAGCCTGTGTGTTTGTATGTGCATGTGTATGTGTGTGTGCATGCATGCATTTATGTATGTGTGTGCATGCTTGTGTGTATGTGTGTATATGTGTTTGTGTGCAGTTGTGTGTATGTGTGTTTGTGTGTGTTAGTGTGTGTATGTGTTTTTGTGTGCATGTGTGCGCACGTGTGTGTTTGCGTGTGTATATTATGAATGTAGAGGGCAGAGGTCATTGGTGGGTGTTCTCCCCGACTGATTTCCTTAGCTCTTAGTACAAGGCCTTTCCCTGACGCCAGGGTTCTGCAATTCACTAGGAGGACTGTGTGGCCAGTGAACTTTGGGATGCTTCTGTCTCTGCCTCCTCAGCACTGGGCTTGCTAGCAGGTGTCACTGTGCCCGGCTCTTTATGTGGGTTCTGGGTCTCCAACTCAGGTCGTCAAGCTTGATGTGCAAGCACCTTACCTACTGAGCCAACTCTCCAGCCTCCAGATTGGATTTTTAAATGCTAACCGTCAATTAGAAATCGGTAGCAACCTGACCAGCTTCAGCATGGGCTGCTTGGTTCCTGCTGATTATTGAGGTCGCTAAGAGATCTGGAGGAGACATCTAAATTGCTCACAGTTTTGTGGGACAAGATTTGAGAAGGGCTCCTCCAGGATCTTGCTGCAGTAGCCTCGGTGGCCTGACGTCTAGACATCCATGGCTTCTTCACGGGTATTTCTGTCAACACCACCACCACCACCACCACCACCACATGACCACTCCCTCTACATGCTGTTCCAGTCTGCAGAATTTGGTTTTAGCGTTTGGACCTCCTCCAACATAGCATTCTCAGAGTCTGCCTACTCCCTCTGCCTTACTGGCTCCCCTAAAGTGGGAATCCAAGGGTCCCAGGTAGAGGCTTCAGGCTGCATCCTCCTGATAGGAAAACCCTGTGGGCAATGTAGATGTGGGAGGAGAGGACCAGCCCCAGTGTTCCATGTGGGTCTGCCTGCATGTCTAGGAAGATGGGAAGGCCTGACCATGGCATCCTTGGAGATTGGGGACTACATTGAGCTATATAGAACAGGAATATGAACTGGCTTTATCCTGGAACTCCAGCAGATTTTCACCACCCCAAGCAGAGCCTGGCAACGCCTTCTGTCTTGCCAAGCCTAGGGCGGAAAATAATTACTCTAAGCTAGGTGATGACTATGTTAGGTGTGTGTACCTGAAAATATTTCAGACCTGACAATTCAATTCAATGACTGAATATCATGGCAGAGGAATCTGAGAAGGCTTTCTGTTTCCAGGGAGCTGAGACACTACCCCCTCACCTTCCCTCAGCCCATCCCTTAGAATGTTGGCTTTGTCAGATGGATAGGCACCTGAACAGGGCACTAATCCTGAGACTGTCTAGGATCTAATCACTGTTGGGATATTTCCTGTCTGTCCCCTTTGCCTTTTCTCACCTCTGGGGCCTTAGGAGGCTCAAGGTAAATTTGCTTTTTATTTTTCACACAGAGGGAGAAGGACAAGAGTCATACTGAACACGTGACTGTTGTTTCTGGAATGGGTCTCCTTTGTATAGTACAAAGAGACTATGAGAGCATTCCAACAGATCTGTGAGAAATTAGCAGACATTTCCTATCTATAAAAACACCACTCTCCGAAAAATAGAATCCTGGGGAGCCAGGCGATTTGCGAGTTAGCCTACTGAGGGAGGGGGGGGTCCTGGCAGGCATCAGACAGGGAAACTGACTCAAAGAGGTGAGAATGAAAACTCAGTTCAGATTGACTCGTCAAGTCAACCCGGATCAGACCTCAGGGAGTCCGATGCCAGGTGACTTTCAGCATATTTAAAACAGTTCAATCTGGAGAAGTTTCTAGGCAGCGACCATTCCCACTCCAGGAGCACAATAAAGCTTCAGGTGTGATCACATAGAGACTCCTTGGCAACGTACATGTGACCCTTAGTTGGGTTCTAGCCAAAAAGCCTAGAATCTAGTGTGATCTCTGACCAAGATAGAATAGAGGCCAGCAGGCTATAACATGCAGGTGACATCTCCCCTAAAGATGGCTTCTATTAACTGGGAGCTAAAGATGAAAGTCTAGGCTGGGAGACTCTGGAATAAACATCCTGGGAGATTTGGGTGAGGTCTGCCTCAATAGCAAAAGGTTACCAGGTTGTTAACAAAATACACTCCCATCCCTCTGGGCAGAAAATAGGTAATTCCTTTTTTGAGGAGAGGCGTCTGAGTGTTTAACATCCCTGGTTCCCTAGTACTCTGTGGGTGCAAGGAACTTTATGCCCCCCAAAGCCTATGTTTTCTTAAAACAAGAATTATCATTAAAGTATAAATTGTCTATTATCTCAGATGCTTCTAATCAGAGAGCCATCTCCTTCAAATCTCACTGAAAAGACCTAGCAGGTATTGGGTGTTCTCATTGCTTTAGAGGGAGCTATGACGCCATTTCTTGAGTTGTATAATAAACAGTTAACAAAGGCATCTAAATCACAGACACTTTTCTGGGTCAGATTTCTAAGTAGTATTTTAAAACCTAGAACTTCGTGGGCCCTATGGTAGAGATATGGAGGTGTGCATCTCCAAGCAAGTACTGCTTACATAACAATTTCTGTGTGCTCTGCCTTGCTGTTGAGCCAGACCCTAGCTTCTTCTGCCCCATAATTGCACCTTCTCTGCCCAATCTGTCTCCCTGAGATGTCCTGTCCCTTCCCATCATGGCCGCTATTTATCTCAGTACCCAACCATACAGGGAATCCCACCAGATCTTTACAAGGTATGGGTTCTGTGGAAAGGCAATGTAAAATCAGGAAACAGAGGTAAAGCCAAAGCTAGGATGCAAGTATGGGTATCTGTACTTCTGTTACCTATTTTTTAAAAGTTTTGATGGTGGTGGTCGTGGTGGTCATGGTGGTCGTGGTGGTCATGGTTGGTGGTGGTGGTTGTGGTTGGTGGTGGTGGTTGGTGATGGTCATGGTTGTTGGTTGATGGTTGGTGTAGTTTTTGGTGGTGGTGGTGGTGGTAATCGTGATTGGTGGTCATGGTTGGTGGTTGTTGGTGGTGGTTGGTGGTTGGTTCTGAGAAGTTAAAGGTTCACAGAGAAGTTGAGAGGGGAATGTAATGATTTCCTATAAGTCTTCTTTCTGGCATTTAGAGTCCTTCCCATCATCAGCATCCGTCACTCCAGGGGCCTAGGAACACAGTGGAGAATTTGTGTTGACATTTCATCTTGAGCCAAAGTATATAGTTCACAATACTCTTGGTGTTGGACATTCCATGTGTTTGGACACATGTATGATGATGTGCATTCTTCATGATAACATCATGCAGACTATTTGTACTGCCCTAAAATATCCTCAGTGTTCTCTCTTCTCTCCCACTCTCAGCTCCTGCCAAAGGGTCCCATTCATCTGTTTGCTGTCTCCATAGTTTGCTTAAATCTGTGTGTCACTACCCCAAACCTGCCCTGACTTTGTAGCTCATTCTTTTGTAGCACTGACTAACAGTCATCTTGGATGAACCATTTGCTTATCCATCTTGGTTTACAGCAGGTTATATTGTTGATGAATGAAGCTGCTATAAGCTAATGTTTGGGGGGGGGCTGGTGGCTAAGTTCTCTGCCCTTTAATTGAAATATTTAAACCATTTACATTTAATGTATTTGTTGATATGGCGAGGCTTAGGTGTACTATCTATTACACTGCTTTCTATTTTTTCCAACTGTTTGTTGTTCCTTCTTTCTGCCTTCTTTCAAGGTGAGAAATTCTTGTTTTCCTATGTCATCTCCTTAGACATAAATCTTTGGTTTTTATATTTTAATAGTTACATGGGATTTTCATTAAACATCTTTGTCTGTATAGTAAATGTCTACAGTAGCATGCTCCTATTTCTTCTCTTGCAGTTTTTGCACTGTGGTGGTTACTAGTATATAAGTTATAAACCATAATTATTATATTACATTAATACCATAATTATTATATAACATTATAGACCAACATTATTACTATCTTTGTTAAAAGTCAGTTTTCTTCAATTTGTTTAAATATTAAGGGGAAATCTTATATATTTTTCCCATGTGGTAATTACTACTGATGTCTTTTCTTTCTTTTGTGTAGAGCCTCATTTCTTTGAGACACCATTGTCTTTCTGCCTGGAAGGGCTCTGTATATTTAGTGCTTCTGAACTGTTGGATTAATTCTTTCAGCTTTTGTATGTCTGGGCATTCTAAGTTGGTGGTTTAGTTAAAAAATATGGCTTCACCTTCTAGTTTCTGTTGTTTCCGGAGAAAATCTTCTGATGTCTATGTTCTGTTCCTCTGAGTATAGTGTGTCTTTCCCCCTCTGGCTGCTTTTAAGATTTTTGTCCTTTTCTCTGAGTTTGAGTGATTTGGTGAAGAAGTACCTCTGTGCAGTTCTCCTCATGTTTCTGGCTCTTGGGAGTTTGAAAATGTGTCTCCAGCGGGGAGCTGGAGAGGCCGCTCAGCAATTGGGAGTGCGTGTTGCTTGCTCTTCAGAGGATCCCAGCTTGGTTCCCAGCACACACATCTGGCCAGCCCTAACTCCAGGTCAGATGCTGTCTTCTGGCCTCTGTGGGTACTACAGTCATATGTACACATACCAGCCCCACATAAATGTACGCATCGTCAAAAATAAAATGAATCCTTAAAAAAGGCATGTGTGGATTATAGGTTCATCACATTTGGAAACTTTTCTGACACCAATTCTTTGTGTAATTTTTCTGCTCCCTCCTCTGGCCTTCCTGCTTTAGGAACTCTTTATGCCTATGTTAGGCTGCCTCAGATTTCCCACAGTCCACCAGTGCTGTTCTTTCTCTCTTGTTTCCTTCGAGTAGCTGTTATTGATATCTCTTCAGGACCACCAGCATTTTATTCAGCGATCTCTAAACTGATGGCAAGCCCAGTCAGAGTATTGCTGTCTCAGAGATTGTGGGTATTGTCCCCAGACACATAATTTGTGTCCTTTAAGGAATATCTTGCTTTTTCCTAACATGTTTGGTGCTTGCTTGAGTCTTTTAAAGCAGGCGAGACACAGATGTGACACCTATTAAAATGTCCTCTCACACTAATTCTTAGGTTTTGTTGGGCCGAGTTGTGTTTGTGTGACCGACCCCTCACCTCCTAGTTTGGATTGCATCTCCTTGTTGGTCTAGTCATTCTTGGTTAAATGCCAAGCAGTGTGTATTATCATTCTTCCTCCTCTTCCTCTTCTTCTTCCTCCTCTCCCTCCTCTTCCTCCTCCTCCTTCTCCTTTTCTTCCTCTTCTTCCTCCTCCTCTTCTTCCTCCTCTTCCTTTTCTTCCTCTTCTTCCTCCTCCTCTTCCTCCTCTTCTTTCTTTTCTTCCTCCTCCTCTTCCTCCTCCTCCTCTTCCTTTTCTTCCTCTTCCTCCTCTTCTACCTCCTCCTCTTGCTCCTCTTCTACCTCCTTTTTCTCCTCCTTCTCTCTCTCTCTCAGACTCTCTCTCAGACTCTCTCTCTCTCTCTCTCTCTCTCTCTCTCTCTCTCTCTGTGTGTGTGTGTGTGTGTGTGTGTGTGTGTGTGTGTGTGTGTTCCTAGATGTCTTGGAACTCCCTCAACAGACCAGGCTGGCCTTGATCTCTGAGAGTCACCTGCCTTTGCCTCCTCTGGTGCTAGGATTAAAGGTGTGCACCACCACACCTGGATAAGCATTGTGAATTTCATCTCAGTCACATGATAAGAATCACTACATTCTCTAAATATTCTTTATCTTGATTGTGGATAAAGACCATTCATTTAGGAACAGCTTGGACTCTCCCAGGATTGCTTTAAGGTTTTCTGGGCATTACCAGAGCCATGTTTAGTCTGATGGTAACTTTTGAAGCTACCCATGAGTTATGAGATACACCATGGGGCTGATGGGAGGAAGTGGGAGTGATGATTTCGTGTGACCACCAGGCACTGTCCGCTGCTCTCCGTTTGGCTGCCTCTGTCTCAACGATGTGTGCACACACACGACTCACCAGCCACAGTCTGTGGGGACCATGAGCACCTTCTGCAGGCCTCCAGAGCCACTGTCTCTCTGTACTCAAACCTTACTCGCTTGACAGCCAAGTCCTCAAAACTGTTTTCATAATACTGACCTTGTTTTTTTCCAGTTGAGTAAATGGATTTGGTCCCAGGGACTCCATCTGGGCTGGGTGCAGGATTTCTTAACCCTGTGGCTTTCAGCATCTGTATTTCCACCCCTGTTTTCTCCCATTGTGGTAAAGAAATGTACACTGGATCCACCCTGGAACCCTGGACATGAGCTTCTCTTTCTGGAGGCCATACAGCTCAAAAAGCTCAGATAATTACATTGGACGCAAGGGTCTGACACTCGAATTGGAGAAGTGAAGCCATGTGCACACTGCCTACCTTGGCCACGTAGGTTCTTCTGTATGTATGTCCTGTGACAAGACATTCCAGAAGAAGCCGTCTGATCCAGTTGTTGAGGCTATACCAGGAAGCCAGCATGGATACATCTCAGTGATGGGGCTGGAGCTGGAACTGGTTTTGGAGAGATGTTTTCAGTTTAGAGGTGGGGGGGGGGGAGGCAAGCTGTCCTGAAACTTGAAATCCTCCTGCCTCTACCTTCCAAATGCTCGGATTATAAGTAATCACCACCCCACCAGGCTAAACCTGGGTTTCTTTAGGCTTCTGTCCCGACATCAGGATCGTGGGAAGCCCCTTGGAAAGAAGCCAAGGGAAGGGAGTAGATGCTGCAGACTGAGCCTAGCTCAGCACGGCTACCTCCCACTCAGCCAGCCCCTGCAGTTCCCACAAGGAGACCCCATCTGTAACCTCAACATGCAGCTCTGGAAGCCCATTAGAAATGCATTAAGACAGGGCTTCTGGGCCAAGGGAGGCCTGAGGGGTGACTAATGGGCTCTACCATTCCCATATCCTACTATTCGCCCTGCCACAGACACAGCATTAACTGCTGCTGCCTCCTTCTCTGACTTCCTGCCCTTCCTTCTCCCTCCTGTGAAGTTCATCTGGTCCTGCTGTGTCAGTCAGTCAGTCAGTCAGCCTGGAGAGCCCTGGGCCATGCAGATGGGCAGTCGTTGAGTGTCGCAGAGTCTGGAGCGGCATCTCCAGGCATCATCCCCTTTGCTGTTGCTCTCACATCTTGGAGCACAAGAGACATGAAGAACATTATCAGGGAGGCAGGAACCCGGCCCTCAGATAGAAGAAGCAGGAACAGATACACAGATGGCTCAGGGTCAGGCCACCCGACAAAGGGCAATCCAGTGAGCATCCCCAAAGTCATGCAGGCAGGCAGGAAAAGAGCTAAGCTATTGCCAAAGACAGGGACCAGCAGTTCAGCTAACCGATGGCACAGTGCTGGAAGGGGATCCGAGGTTCAAATACAAGTGTCACATGTATTTGTCAAATACATTTCTGTCACAGTTCTCTTCAGCTCTGTGTGGGTGAGCAGAGAGGACCATGGTTGAGGGAGTTCTCGAGGCTCAGATGGACCGGTGGCAACCCAGGAAAGGAGGGAGGCCATGCCCTTCCACACAGGCTTCCTCTCTCCTCCACAGCTCTGTTCAGCTTCAGTCTGGAAGCTCTCTCTGATGCTCCCTGACAGCAAAGACCTTCATTTCACATACAGCAAACTTGCTGTGCCCCAGCCCAGGGCCAGCCCTGGTAAATATTTAATGAATGATATAAGATTAGGTCAATGAACGCAGAGTGCTAGGAAGCAGGCCACGTCCTGGTGGGCCTGGAAGGCCAGTACTTCCTGCTGGCACAAGTGTCCCCTCTGTCCCTCAAACTCCACCCTCCTCCTGCCCTTCAGGCCCTGCTTGCCATGTGCTGGGTTCTGGCACATTTGGCTTTCCACTTGGCATTTTGTTACAACCTCTGACGTGTTCGTGGTATGTGCCTTGGGTGCTCTTAGTTTCCTGGGGAGAAAAGAGGCAGAAGTATGGAGACACCTGCCCTGGTGTCATGTGGCACACAGGCTCTGGGGTGTATGGGGAGAAAGAGCTGACCCTCGGAAAGAACCGCCACACTTCTGTCAGGATGCTCACTCGAGGCCACCATGATCATCTGTCACAACTCACTCAGGACTGGGGGCTTGCAGTTCTGAAACCAGGGTGGTACCAGGGAAAGGAGGAGGCTCTGCCACCTGCAGAGACCATGGGGCTTTGGAGGGCCTCTGGGAAGACAACTCTGCTGCCCCAGAGTTCCATGCCCCTGAGTGAATTCCCCTGTGTGTTCGCTCTTCACTGGAGAGAGGGAAAGGCGGAAACTGAGTTGAACATGCCCACCTACCTCGTTAATTCTGCAAATGTCTGGCATTTGTCCAGTATGAGCTCCAAAGTCTTCTGGGCACTTGGACAAACGCTCTGAAGGACACTCTGGTGGTTTCATGTCCTGAGACGTGGTTACTATCTATGAGATGTGGCCAAGGATGAACTTTATTCACTCAGCCCTGTAGTCCCACAGAAAAGCAGGAAGGGTAGCAGGATGCAGACTTGTCACTGGTCCCAGGAAACTGATGCCTCAGGGTTGTCTGCACAGCGGGATGCAGGCTCCTCTTCCCCTGCAGCCCTCCATGTCACCTACCCTCAGAGTCCTAGGACACCAAAATCCCAGGCAAGCTTCAACAGCCATAGGAGGCTTCACAGGAAAAGCAGAATGTCACTGACCCTGGCAGGCCACTTGCCACCCAACGTTAGGGAGCACAGCTGCGGGAGCACCCCACCCAGACCACACAGCTCAGTTGTGGGAACACCCCAGCCAGACCACACAGCTCACCCCACTGGTCCCCAGCAGTTATGATGGAAGTGTGAGAAAACAGAGTGTCTGATGAGACTCAGAGAGCGTACCAGGCAACCTGAGTTACACCCCCACAGAACAAAGGCCTCTCTCTCTATGAGACCCTCAGGTCAGTGAGCAAACACCAGAACTGGGTGGAGGTACCACAAACACAGAGTTAGAAACCTGGGTGTAAATTCTTTTTTTAAGATTTATTTATTTTTATTTATATGAGTACACTGTAGTGTGAGCACTTCAGACACACACCAGAAGAGTGCATCAGACCCCATCACAGATAGTTGTGAGCCACCATGTGGTTGCTGGGAACTGAATTCAGGACCCCTGGAAGAGCAGTCAGTGCTCTTAACCACTGAGCCATCTTCCCAGCCCTCTGGGTGTGACTCCTAACAAGCCATTTCATCATCAGAGAGTGCTGGCCAAATCTCCCAAACACAATGAGGTTTTATGTTATCAAGGGTGAGTAGCCCACTATGTCTGCATATCCTGTAACAGAGGGTCACTACCTTGCAAAGCTGTGACTGCCGATGGAGGCAGGTAGCCATGCTCTTCCTTCTGCTATGCCGACAGGAAGCCACCGAGTCTCTCCAAGCCCTGGTGTGCTGGGCCTCACAGTGCGAGGACCGGATCTGTGGTCAGTTACCAGAAGTCTCGGGATTCTGCAGCCTAAACATGGCAGTATGACACCCGTAAGTGTCGGGAACTTGGCTGATTCACTGTGACCTTCCTGTCTTCAGCCAGTGATCTTCTTCCCTTCCCCACTGCCTGTCACACAAAGCAGCAAATCTTATCATCTCACTCGTTCCGGCCGGTCTCCCAGAGCCTGGAAAAGAGCCTGAGACAGGAAACAGGTTTGAGTCTCAGGCCTCCGCCTAGGTCACTCCTCAGTTTCCCTGTTCGGAAGGGACATTAACAACCAGCATACGGCTGGACAGGAGAAGCAAGTGATAGATGGTATGTAAAAAAAAAACACACAGCCTTGTCCAGCATGCTCCGGGGCTCCCGTCTCCAGCTGTAGCCCAGCTCGCTGGGGGCTCCTGTCTCCAGCTCTGGCACACACACACACACACACACACACACACACACACACTGAAAAGTAACCAGCTACACAGGGCTGTATGATGCTTGAGTAGTCATCTTGTATCCTCTGTGTCACCTCCTTTTAAGGCTTTATGGATTAACATTGGGATTGACCCCAGGGCCCGCCATGCCTGTGGGACCTGTATTCCATCACTGAGCTGATTCCCCAGTGTTTGTATAAAGCCGTTTTCTTAGAGCATGACTGTCTCAGAAAACCCCTCACCTCTTTGGATCTTGCCCCCATACCCTCCTTAATGTGGGCTGTGGAGTTAAATTTGGCCTCACGGAGTGCCTAGCCTCTGGCTCACCCTGCCACGCTGTTCCTTCCTGTGTGCCTCTGTTCAGGCAGGTCTTCCCTGCAGCGTTTGGGCAGTAGATATTTTTGAACCTTAGCACAAATATGTCAAGAACTGAGATGAGCCTGTGTAACTTCACAGATGCTGAGGAAAGATGCCAGACCTCTGGCTTGGAGTCAAAGCCCTGTCTTAGCCATGGGAGCCTGTAGCTGGGCCTCATGTTCACACCCATAAGACCTCTGGGAATGTGCGGAGTGGTCCAAGGAGTCTGCATAGCAACTCAAACTTAAGGACTCGGCCCATGGCTGCAAACGTACCCTTGACCTCTCGTCCACCATATTCACTGAGGAAGGGCTCTCAATCAGATCCAGACAGAGCTCACCAGTGTGGCTAGTCTCACTCACTAGCTTGGCCTGAGGATTCCCTGTCTCCGCCTTCTGAGGTGATATTACAAGAGTGCTCTCATTCCCACTTGGCATTTATGAGGGTTCAGGGGATTTGGACTCAATGCTCACATGTGCAGGGCAAGTGGTTTAACCACTGGGGAATGGCTAAAGTGCTTGCCCTACCTGAGTGAGCATTAGAGAAGTTGTCTAGATCAGGTTGGCCTGGGAATAGGTCTGTGTCCATTGTGGGCAGGTCCGTTACCTAGGCAAGGGGTCCTGAACAGTAAGAGATAGAACACTAGCTGAGAGCAGGCGAGAATCCTTGCCTGTTCTCTCTCTGCTCCTGAGTGTGGATATGAAGTTTTAAGCTCACGTCTTGACTTTCCCACAGTCATTCACCGTAACCTGGAATTGTGAGCCGAATAAACTTTTTGCTTTCCAAGTTGCTTCAAGCCAAGCTACTTTATCACATTGATAGAAATGAAGCAGGCGTATGGGAGAGATTTCTCACTAGCCTGTTACTAAGTGGGCCAGCCTGGCTGGCCTGAGATTCCCAGGCATCAGCCTGTCTCAGCCTCCTAGGAGCTGGGATTCCGGGCACTCACACACACGACTCTTTACACACAGCTTCTGGAATTGAACTCCAATTTTTCATGCTTGCAAGGCAGGCACGTTGGCACCTGCACCTTCTCACATGTGTGTCCTTTTGTTTGTCGATAGATCTGTCTACCTGTCTGGAAAATCCTGCTAAACTTTGCACAAAGACAGAAGTTACAAGGTTTCTCCAATTTCCTCTGACACTGATGTGAACACACACACACACACACACACACACACACACACACACACACACACACTGATGACATTTATGGTGTTTGTCTTTTAAAAAAATGCTTTACCCCCTGAGTTTCAGCACCAAGAGGCAAAGTTTGGGAGGTGTTAATCTCCTCTTGGTCTGGCCATTGTTGATAGATAGATAGATAGATAGATAGATAGATAGATAGATAGATAGATAGATAAATTTTTAAAAAGACCTCCTGCACCCTTAATTGGCTTAATGAGTGTGGTTGCTAACTGTGTCTCATGGGTCATTTCACAAAGGCTCAGACATCACAGCCGCCCACAGGCATCTCCACCCAAACACCCTCACCAGCTTTACAAGCTGAAGACAAAGCATGTTCCATCTGAGCCTGGGAAAATAGCCTGGATCCCTGAAAGTTGTTTCCATTGTGCACAAACCCACCATTCCAAGGCAGTGGCCACAGCAGGCCCTCTGGGCCAAGGCAGCTGGAACCAGATCTCAGCTTCTCACCTGAGGGTCAGTGTGTGTCTTCACTCCTGAACTGCCAAGACCATCCTTTCTTGGCGTGCTCTGGGCCCCAATAATCCTTGATGTTCTAAATACAGTCTGGCATAATGCAGTTTGGCTTCTAAGATGATTTTGTCTCCAGCGTGGAGAAGAGTCAGTGTCACAGGATGATACAGGCTTGCTGTTGCCTATACAATACAGTGAGCTTTTATTGAGTACCTGAGGTTTGCCAGAACAGTCACGGTCTAAGACAGTCATCTCTCCTATCTGGATTGCCCTAGGAGTTCCTGTCAGTGTACAAAAGCAGGACTTCTAGCACAAGAGAGACAAATTATTTAACCCAAGGCTTGCCAGACATCTGGGAGCTGGGCAAGATGGGACCAACCCATCTATTTGACTGGAGAACAGAAATCCTATTGTAGCATCAGTTTGCAACTGTGGGACAAAGTCCCAGCTCCCTTGTTCCTGTCTGTGTGTTCTTTCCCAGGCAAGCTCACTGCCTAGACTTCCCTTGAAGCAGACAGCATGGGCTTAGGAAGTTATTTCTTACAAAGTCCTCTCTGCTAGGGGACAGGCTGGTGGCATTGTGTGGAGCAGCCACTGGCCGACAGGGATTTGACCCACACACACACCCACACACCCTCATTTTCAGGACACCACGACTTGTTCCCTGTGCTCAGTCAGATGGCACTTCCTAAATGCCACCAGAGACAGGTGACTCTCTGGCTTCTGACCCAGTTGGACATACAAAAATAACCACAAGTGAGCCAAGTGGGGGATCAGCAAGGCATGGCTGCCTCCGTGTGTCTCCTGCTCATCCAGGTGTTCCTGTGACAGCGGTCACCCAGAAGCCTCAATTGCTGCATGGAGGAGACTGGAATTTTGGAGATGTTTTCCTTTGACTCACCAGACCCCGGAGCATAGAATCTGAAGTGTGTTAGCGGTTCAAGCTGAACAAAGCTTTCCCAGGCAGAGCAAGAATGAAAATCCCAAAGGATTGGATCAGCAAGGCGACCCCTGGCTACATCATTATCTCTGCCCACTACCAGCACACTCCAGGATGGACCCACTCTCTGGTGTAGGCTGGTCTCTGTCTTGTTTCATGTCTTCCCTTCCTACATTGCCTCCTCCTGTCCTTCAAGACAGAGGACCGTGTTTCTCTCTTTATACATCTGGCTTCTGACCTGTTCTTTTCATATAATAGATGCTCAGCAAAACGTCTGTTTAGTTTATGAATGAATGAACAGTTGGTCAGATTTCCTACCCGTTGCCTTGTGGTCCCGAGACCCTGTTCTGTTCAGGGAAAGGGATTCATATTTGGTTCCATCAGTGCTACTGAGGCAGTGCAGAGGAGCTCTGGAGCTCCTGAGGTAGAATAGGTTCTGTTTGCAGCAGTCTGCACTACTAGCTGTTCCCCCAAAGAGAAAGCCTTAAAACCCTCATCGTCTTACTTTTGCTTTGAGAGACTGTCCAGAAACTGGCTCACCTTCCAAAGAACTAACTGTAGCCACTCATGGGAGGCCAGGAGTGAAGCCATCCCAGCCAGGCTTGGCCCTTGTTCCTTGATGTTCTCAACCAGTATCTTCTAAGACAAGCTGCCGCTCGGGCTCCTCCATGGCACCCTGAGTTCTCACTGTGGCCACGGGCTACACCACAGAGGATGGATCCCAGGTGGTGGCCAGCCACATCCAGCATCCCTGTCCCCAGGGCTAGTGTTCCTTTCACTATTAGTAATCAAAGATGACGGCTCCGTGGAGACAGCAGGGTTTTTTGTTTTTTTTGTTTTTTTTTCTGCTGTGTGAGGAGTAACTATGGCAACGGCCTTGGAAAGAGTCTATTTGCTTTTTACTCTTAATTCTGCAATGTTCTCAGGTTTTCCAAAAATACTCTTCTTTCCCCGGGCCCCTGGGTGGGGCTGGGCGGTAGAACAGTCTGTACGCTGTGCTGGAGTGCTGCTCACGGCTGTCGGTTGGACATCATTTTTTTTTATTGCGGTATGCTCTTAGCATCTACTTCGTGTGAGCTGCTGTTCCTCACATGCACTGGGTTTCAAGGAGAAATCTAACTCCAGGCTTTCTGTCTTTAAAGAGCTCCCAGCGCAGGGAAGGATAGACACGCCTCTAATGTAAGTACATGGCTAATTATAGTAGCAGGCTGTTAACATAGTAAGAATGGGCATGTGTGATGTCATTGGTACTTTGTCCACGGTGGCGCTTCATCAGTGTCAGGCTCTGGCAGAGAGAGATGTGAACTCAAGGTGGGTGGTGAAGGTTAGAAATGGGCGGATGTGGCAGTACCATTTCTGATCAACTATTCATAAGCTGTGTGTTCTCAGGAAAGTGACCGTGCCTCTCTGAGTCCCAGAGTGGCAGCTTCTGCTGGGCTGTTGTGAAACCACAGTACAGGATCCGGGTGCAGGGTACCTCTTCTCAGGAGACCCTGCTCACTCCGTCTGAGCGCCTGACAAGTCAGGGGAGGCTCTGGAGGGTTGTGAGTATGGAGACAGTCATGGGCAGGGGTGGCACAGATGAGCGAGTACCAAGTACATGGAGAGCCCTGGCATAGCGGGTTCAGGGGAGGTAAGACAGCAGAGTCTGTCTAGGACCCAGGCCCATGATCTTCAGGCTCTGATGGGACCCCATGAAAGTCACTAATGGCTCAGGTGCTGCTCAGAGAGTGAAGAGAGCGGGCACAGATTATCACTGAGTTTTCCCAGTGCAGCAGATAATTAGGTCTCTATGCTGCTACGCCTGGCCACATTGGGTACTGCAGCCTCACTTCTAAATTTCTCACCAACTGAGATTTCCTTTGAGGGAGGAAGCATCTCCTTCACTGTGATGGTAGGACACAGAGGTGACTGTGGAGGCCCAGGTGGCCGACGCTTAAAGAGGCCCCGGGGATGATGGTGCTGTTTGTGGGCTGTAACACCTAGAGTTTAGTTCCTGGTCAGTTACTTATGAGTTATGCAAGCTCGGGGAAGTCATTGTACCTCCCTGATCCTCCCCTCTCAGTAACTTTCCATCCGTGCCTCAGTTTCCCCACCTGGAAAACAAGGATGTCAGCTCTATCTCGTGGGCGGTCAGTAACCAAATACCCTCAAGTTATAAAGGCCCCGGTTATCAACGCCTGACCTGGAGCAAACTCTGAGTAGATTTTCCTTGTGTTTTTATTGGACTGCTTTGTTTGACATGCAGTCTGCAGCGTGGGTGCCAGGCAACGAGAATGGCAGCTTTTGCTGCTGCTGGTAGGCGGCGAATGTTTCCACAGACTTCTGTGGAAGAACAATGGGAGGGGTCAGCCGCCATCTCTGGAGGAGTCTCCAGATCTGCAACCATTATTAGCATGTCTCCAGGACCTTCCAGAGTTCTGCGGGGAGGTAGTTAACAGAGCAGAACACCACCCCACTGCTCCTTGATGCTGAGCTAGGCGGCTTCCCTCTCCCGTTCCCCACCCCTATGGCTCCAGCCACCGCTTGAGACACCACCCTGCTGCAACTGGAGCCAGGAGCCTGCAGGTTTGTTTTCTACCAGACTTGCTTTCTGTTGACTTTTCTGGGAGACCCTGTTCCTCCACCATCAACCCTGGATGGGTTGAATCTACACACTGTACCCAGTTATTTATGTTGTACACAGGAATTGCCCGCCCACCTGGGCACTGAGCAAGTCTAGCCTGGTCTTTCTAGACCCTGTTCTTGTCACTACCCAACTCTCCCTCTGAGCCACTAGACACCTGGAAGCCTGTAGCACACAGATCCCAGACCACACTTATAGAATGCAAGACCTCAGGGACAGAGGACAGGAGACACTTAGATCAGGCCGTAGACCCCACATGAATTGTGTGTGTATTTTTGCAAAGCTTTCTTCTCGTGCTCATATTTCAAATATATGAATGAGGCCCAGGGACGGAAAGAGCTATTCAGGCATTTCTAACCTATGACCCTATGCAGGATGTGTGTGCATACATGTGTATGCATGTGTGTGTTCTTGTGTGTGTGTGTCTGTGTGCATGTATGTCTGGGTGTCGCAGTTATAAATATTATATGTAACACTGACCAGAATCAGCCACTTGGGGAAAGGGGGAGGAATCAATTAGAATACTTCTATGTTGTAAATAGAGATTTGCATATAGTGCCCTGCTGGCCCCGCCCTCGTTACTGCTGTCAGTCTCCCTTACCATCCCCCTACCTTACTCAGAAGCAGCCAGGGTATGTGGCTGGCCATGGGTAACAATCCATATTGAAACAGTCATTTACATGCGTGTGGATCCATGCACATGGCCTTGTGACATGTGTGTGACCTTCCATGTAGAACACATGTGCAGCCTTCCCTGTAGAAGGGCATCTGAGTTTCCTATGCAGGCCTTACCTCTCACCACACAGCAGAATGCAGGGTATAACTTGGACTAGGATGTAGTTGTCAGTAAAGTGCTTGCTATGGAGACCTGAGTTTGCATGGAGACCTGAGTTTGACCCCCAGGACCCACATCAAAACTCTGGGTATAGTTGTCTGCAATTGTAATCCCAGTCCTTGGGGAAGCAGAGACAAAGAGATCTCAGGGCTCGCTGACTAGCCCAGCCTACAGGCTCCAGGCCAGTGAAAGACCCTGTGTCAACAAACAAGATGCAAGATACCTGAGCAGCAATACCCAAGGTGACCTCTGGCCTCCACATGGACACACTCACACACTCACGAATCTCTGCAATAACAGAGAGAGTCCTTCAAGTGATGGAGCTGGGTCTTGAGGTAGATCAATTCCCAGCTTCCTGAGGAACCTCCAGCACTGACTTCCTCAGTGGCTGCCAAGTGCAAACGCCCACCAGCAACGAATAGGTGTCCCCATTCCCACATCCTCGCCGACATGTGCCGCTATTTGTTCTATTGATCTAGAAGACTCTGACTGGGTAACATGAAATCTCAAAGTAGTTTTAATTTTAAATTTCCCTCATAGGTAAGGATGTTGAACATTTCTTTAAATGTCTCTCAGTTGTTTGAGTTTCATCTTTTGAGAAGTTTCCGCTTAGTTCTGTACCTCACTTTTAACTGGATTGCTGGATTGTTTGTTTTCTTGATGTCCAGTTTATGTATGTGTGTGTGTATATATATATATGTATATATATATATATATATACACACACATATATATACACACACATATATATATATTGTGTGTGTGTATATACCACAGTGTATATATGTGTAATGCATACACATACATACACACACACACACACACACACACACACATATATATATATATAGTGTATTTTATATATATTGCATATATAAACACACTAGATACCATCCCTCTCTCTGGTGTGTAATGGGTAAAACCCTGTAGCTTCTATTGCTACTATCTGTATAGAAGATCCACAGTATATAATGGTTCATCTTAAGAATTCGTTCTTAACGTTACTGTCGTGTGAAAGTGATGCACACTGGCTGGGACCACTCCTATGAATGTTGTGCTTGTCTCTCCCTAAAAGGCATGGGTTGCTCAGGACTCTGGAGGCTGGGCAGCCACAGCAGGCTGCGCACAGCTGCCGTGCCCTGGAGGAAACAGCCCTGGAGTCACCTGGGCTGAGGAGCTCTGATACTCGGTAGGACAGACATAGCAAGGCATTTGACTTACAGCAGGTCTGTCAGGTAACTCTAGATCCTAAGTGATTCTCATCCTGTGGGTCACGACCCCTCTGGGGGTGGAAGGACCCTTTCACAGGGGTCACCTAAGACCATCATTGGAAAACACAGACACTTCCATTATGATTCCTGACAGTAGCAAAATTACAGCTATGAAGTAGCAACGAATATTTTCTGACTGGGGGTGGGGGTCACCTCAACATGAGGAACCGTATTAAAGGGTCACAGCCTTAGGAGGGTTGAGCTGCTCCAGGTGATGTTGACGAATGCCTGCCTATAGGCTGCTGTTATCTCCTTGTGTCGATATGCTGGCGGCGTTATCTTTATTAAGTATATCGATGTGAGATGACAGATATATCAGAAGCACAGGGGTTAAAACGGATTGCTGAGGGACTTTCATAAAGCCTGCTCTCCTTGTAACCGGCAACCTCCGATATCAAGAAACACAGCCTGCACCGAGCTCCCCCTAGTGTTCTCTTTCCATTATTACACCCCAGGGTCGTTGCTTTGTGTTGCACATGATGATGGCCCAGCTCTGGTATCCCAGTTAGTAGAGGAAGGAGGACCATGAATTCACGACCTAGTTGGAGTAACATAGTAGAATCATTAAAAAAAAAAAAACCAACCCCTCCCACTCACAAGGGTGCTTGCTTAGTATGTGCCCATCTCCAATACAACAGAAGATAAAAAACCCACAGGACAGACATCCACTGAGGGCTCTCTGTGGTCTTTATGATGACTGCTCTTTATGAAGTAGCCCTGAGATCCAGTGTAGGCACAGCATGAAACAACCGAGTTCCTTTTATGTATTAAAATCAAGCTGCCCCCACCCTGCGTCAGGGAGTAGTCCTGCCATAGCCTCCGGTCATGGCAGGGCTGCGTGCTGAATGTCTTAGCCAGAAGTGAAGGAGACTTTTCTCCCTAGTTTCTCATTTAGGTTCCACTCACAAGAACTGTGAACTATAGGCCATCCAGGCAGCAGAGTCATCTCTGAGGATTAATGTTCACTCTGCCTCTGGGGAGGATCCTTCCAGGCCTGGGGCTGTATAGATCAAGGAGAGGCCTTTGTTCTTATGTGCCCAGGCTTATCCTTCTCTCTGTGAATAACCTGCCTACGCCACCCAGAAGCTGGAGGCTGATCAAGGAACAAGGAACCTTTAAATCAAGTTAGGGAGTTCTGGTCTCCGGGAGAAAGCATGCCAGCATTCTTATGGGTTGTGCTGGCAACGCAAGCTTTAGGAATTCACATCAGTCTCCTGAAGGGGAGGCAAGGGCAATACGTCTGTAAGCACCAGAAACGGATGCTTCAGAGTTATTAAAGAGAAAAATTGTGCACGTGGAGCTGGAGAGATGGCACAGGGGTTAAAAGCACTGGCTGCTCTTGCAGAGACCCAGGTTTGATTCCCAGGACTGAACGGGCAGCTCACACTACTGCTGTCTCTTGTTCCAGGGGACCCAGGGATCTCTTCTGCCCTGTTGCGCAAAGATACCTACAAGCAAAACACACACACACCATAAAATGAGGGAAAAAGACATTGTGCACATAGCAAGACCATCGTCACAAGTAAAAAGGTGTGTGCAAGAGCAGAGGCCCACAAATGTGTGCACAACTGTGTTTAGCACCACAAATGAAAGAGAAAAGGAAGGAAGGAAGGAAGGAGGGAGGGAGGGAGGGAGGGAGGGAGGGAGGGAGGAAGGAAGGAAGGAAGGAAGGAAGGAAGGAAGGAAGGAAGGAAGGAAGATTGGGGCTGGAAGATGGCTCGGTGGTTAGAAGCACTCATTCTCCCAGAGGACCTGGGTTCAGTTCCCAGCCCCCACATGGTGGCTCACAACCATTCTGCAACTCCATTTCCAAGGGACCCAACTCCCTCTTCTGACCTCTGCAGGCACATGCACATTGTACACACATACATGTGAGCAAAGTACATAAGATTTAAATAAAAAGAAGAAAATTGTGCAGTATAGGAGGACTCCAGCAATGCCTCCATGTTTTCTTTTCACGATAAGAAAACCAACCTTCAAGGCAATGAACGTGTATTTTAAAGAAGGCTCAAACTGAAGTCATGCACGTATAAACAGGTCGGCTTCCCCGTACGACCTGATTTCAACTGAATCTCAGCTAGCTTCAAAGCCATCTTTCTGTGAAGGGTGCCATTCATGTTTGGTTCATGTCTGACACTTCCTTCCCTTAGAATAGCTCTGCTGTGTAGACGGACCTTGGTTTTGTTTTTTGTTTTTCTCCTCTCTGGAAAGGCAGATGCATTGCTATTCCTTTCCTGGCTAGCTTCACACGTGTCTTTGTCTTATTCTGTCCCCAACTTTTAACCTTATCTGAGGCAGACGTAGAGAGGCATCTCAGGATTATTATCTAAGCTACTTCTCAGTGCCGTGACAAAACACTGTGACTGATGTAATTTACAAAAGAAAGCATCTAACTTGGGGTTTCCCATCTCAGAGGGCTAGAGTCCATGACCATAATAGAAGGGGCATGGCGTCGGGCAGAGAGGCATGGTGCTGGAGCAGAGGCTGAGAGAGTACATCCTTGTCTGCAAGTACGAGACAGAGAGAGTTAATTAAGAATGGCATGAGTCTTTTGAAACCTCTCAAGGCTGCCCACAGTGACACACCTCTTCCAATAAAGCCACAGACAGCACAAGCAACGTTGGATCCAGAGGTCACAACGGGGAGCCATGCTCCCTGGCTCCTGAATCCAGAACTAGCAGTGTGAGAGGATCTTTAAATGGAAGCTGCATCTCTTGCAGGAGCCCCATTGGGCAGTGAAATAATCTGTTTCTTCAGAGCCTGGGCCAGCATGGATATGCTTAGCTGGTTGGCAGTTATCTCTGTGGCAAGTCACCACAGTGTCTGCTAACGTGTCTGTCACCCCCTTGCTGGGGAGCCTGCTCCAGCATCTAGGGGAATGGTACTAGGCAGGACACAGCTTCTGACGAAGGCTAAAGATGGATGGTCTTTGGCCTTACGATCTTATTGTCTGTCCTTTAACAAGGGCTGGTTTCCTGCTCTGGAACTCCCTCTTACTATTTGTGCTTTAATAAGCACTGGTTCCTTTCTCCCTGGCTCAAGGATCTCTCACTGGCCAGGCCAGATGCTTAGAACTCATTAACTCTTCATGAACCAGAGAGAAAAGACAGGAAAAGAATTAAAATCTTTTACATGCAATATGCACACACACACACACACACACACACACACACAGAGGCATGCACACACACACTGCTCAGGCCTGACCACCTGTCTCAACACCACAAGAGTCCATATATACTTACATACATACACATATACATATATGTGTATGTATAGACAAACAGATATATATATATATATATATATATATATATATATATATATATATATATATTTGATGGATCTGGCAGAGCCCCCCAAGCCACACATACACATTTGGTGGGCAGAGCCCCAGATGCCGCATTTTAATCCATTTCTCTGGCCTTCTTATACCTTCTTAGACAAAGGTTCTTAGAAAATCACCTCAATAAAATGTTACACAAAAGGGGAGTTACAGAAGGATGTTGATAGTCAGTTCAAAGCAGTGTTTTATCCTATAAACTCATTATAAGTTCATAGCAACAGTTTTACATGACCTTGCTTTATCATAGTGCACATCCATGACTTCACCCTTGGACCTGACCTAGAATGAATGGGTTTCTCTGACAAATTTGATACAAGCCGATTTCTCTTTTTAGTGTACTTATGAAAGCTCACTGTACTTCTTACTATGACAGCCTTTACTTACTATTCTGTGAGGAGGGGGCACATTCTAGTCTATCTATCTGAACACATAGTCATTCTTCTGTCCCGTGTATGGAGATGCACAGGAGGTTCATTCTGGTTCTGAAGCCTGGTCCATAGGACACAACACATGGATATTAAGCTGTAGCTTTCCTTGTCTGTGCTGAAGAAGGGGAAGACTTGGAAGGGAGAGCCAGCAAACTCCAGTGTCTTCCCGCACAGCTCAGACCTTGAATCCGAATCTTCCCCCTCCCACACCGGAACACGGGGGTCTCTCTGTTTTAACTCAAGACCTGCCCCATGTCTGTCCTGAGACACACTGTAGGTTGGGCCTATTTTTTGAATCAACAGATTCCTCTGGATGCTTACAGACCTCCTTTTAAGTATCCACCAGAACATTCTGGAAGCTCCTAGGGTACACACTACACATTGGGTAACCCTATCCTGGAAGGGGTAAGGCATGCAGTGGGGAGATCTAATATGGAAGTTTGGTGGACTTTTTCATTCATGACTAGAAACTCTCATGCTTAAACCTGTCTCCTAGCTGATTCTCCCTCTTCTGTCTCACACACATAAAAAAAAAAAAAAAAAAAAAAAAAAAAAAAAAAAAAAAAAAAAAAACGTTAACTGACTAAATAAGCTGTGGATTGCAGTTTCCCGTGACACAGGCTGTGGATTGCAGTTTCCCGTGACACGTGCTATTAGTACTGCTTGTTTATTTTGTGTTTTGAGACATCCGTGCTGCTCATGCTTCTTTTCCTTTGGCCACGGAAGGGCTGGCATTGGAGGTGTGCGTCACTACTAGCTTAACACTATTCCCTTCTAAAATTAGGATGACAGCTGGGCAGTGGTGGCATACACCTTTAATCCCAGCACTTGGGAGGCAGAAACAGGCATTTCTCTGTGAGTCTGAGGCCAACCTATTTTATAAAGCAAATTCCAGGACAGCCGGCGCTACAGAGAAACCCCATCTCTAAGTAAAAACAAACAAACAAGCAAACAAATTAGAATAGGAATAAAGGTGTCTTGCAGCCCATGTGGGTGTGAAAGAGTCTGTCACGGGTGTGGGGGTGTGGGAGCCTGTGGCATGAGATCCGTCAAGCCTTGTGTGTGAAGTGGCCTCACAAGCGTCTGCCATAAAGCCAGATGCATGTGTTCAGGGGCTACTGTTCATTTGGTTTGATTTGGGTTGGTTCGGGGCTAGCTTACTTACTATTCACCACGTAGCCCAAACTGGCGTTACACTTGTAATTTGTCTGTTTCTTGGCTTCCCGAGTATCAAGATTATAGGCACATACCAAAGCCAGCTTGAAACACTCATTTCGGTGATTTAAAATGTGCATTAGTGTCCTGTGAGTTGCATTTCCTTGCAGGCCTGTTGGGCTGGTCCCCTCTAGGAGGGCGTCTTCTCTGCTGGGCAGTCCTGGTTCATTCTCTCTTCTTTTTTCAGCTGCCCATGATGGGAGGAGCATTCATGGACTCACCCAACGAGGACTTCAGTACCGAATACTCCCTGTTTAACTCCCCTGCCAACGGCCACTCGACGTCCAACGGCCACGGCCAGCCCGAGGAGTCTCCTCGCTCCTCCAACGATGCTGTTCTGTTATGGATAGCCATCATAGCAACACTGGGGAACATAGTGGTGGTGGGCGTGGTGTACGCCTTCACCTTCTGAGGCACAGGGATGTGAAGTCGTGGGGAAGCCCCTCCCACTCTGGACTCACCTAGTAAGGTTTTTCCTGTGGCTCCATCTTTCTCCCAGCCGCTGGAGACACCTGAGTTCTTGAACGGTCCCTGGAGGAGCAAGCACCATACATCTGTAATTTCCTCCAGGCAGCTCCAGTGTAGAATATTCCGTGTTGCGGTTGAGCTAATTCAGGACGCCTTGAAGTTCGTGCTTTGAGCTCCTAAAAGACTGATGCCTCGAGTCCTTCAAACAGCAGACTGAAAAATTCTTGAAGTTTCGGTCAGTCCCAGAATGCAAAGCCGGTTTGAGCATCCCGTTGGGTTAAAAAAAAAAAAATGCAGATCTGTTTGGTGATCTGTGTTTCCTAGCAGTAGATTGTCACTGTGAGTCATATCTTTTCTGCAGACCTGTTGAACCCAGTGTGTGGGTGCTGGGACAAGAAGAACTTTCACAAGTTAGAATTCTCACCTTTTAATTGTATGTCCCACACCTTGGAACACTGACGGCGATGTTGGAGGGTTACAGAATGTTGAGAAATTGACTTATAAATGATACGTTGTCACCAGACACTTGGTCCCTTGCAGAACCCAAGTGCATCAGAAAACCTAGAGACTGGAGTGAACTTTCTGATCTTTGGAAGAAAAGCAGAGGATGTCTTCAGTATTTAGATCGTCCAGGCAGTTAGTAGTCTCTCCTCTGAGGATGAGTTAGTCATGTCCCCTCATCACCGGACAGATGTCAGGGAGAGGGGCCTGGTGACGGTGTGGTAAGATAACGAAGGAGTCAGATCTGAGTCTGACCTCCATCCTAGCCAAGTTCTCTAGTGAGCATGCCCCCATGCCACCCCAGCAGCTGAGGCACAGAGAGAATCAGGAGGTGTCCAGTTCGGGCATTCATGGGTCATCCATCTATTGTCTGTGCTGTAAATTGGTTTCGATGCTGCGCCCTCCGTCACAGGTCTAACTCCCCACGCCCCTCAATGTATCCAACATACTTGCAAATGCTTTGGCCCCTGGGGGAAGCTGTTAGTACAGAGAACTGGCCCAATCTTTGCTACCAAGAAGTAGGGGCACAGAGTATCTCCTGGGACTCCTAGAGTCCTCTGCAGGGCAGGATGCTGGGCTGGCACTTAGCTGTTGTGTGCTGGACATGGAAGTTGTGGGATGTTGGCTCTGGCTTCCTGCCGCCTCATCACACCCCTGAGTCTTTCCCTGTGCCAAGGGTGGGACATTCTCATGAGAGAACCCAGGCCAGCAATGGGAGTAGGAGTGTGTTGTGACCTGTGTCCCAGTGCTGTCTGGATGCCTGCCTCGGGGGAGCTGCAACTGGTGGTCCATCCCCTACCTATCTCCATGGAGACAGCAGGTTGGGGTAGGATCTGCGCCTGCTGTACTGAGAGAAGGGACAGGAAAGCTAAGGACAGCTTCTAGCCTTGTAAGGTACTGGCATGTTAGTGCTAACACACACACAGAGTGAGAGAGAAAGAGAGAGGGAGAGGGAGAGGGAGAGGGAGAGGGAGAGGGAGAGGGAGAGGGAGAGGGAGAGGGAGAGGGAGAGGGAGAGGGAGAGGGAGAGGGAGTGTGTGTGTTTCCTGGTCTCCTGGATCAGACAGAGCGTCAGATGGTCCACAAGCATGGGAAAGCCCTTGTCCACGTTAGCTGGTCCCGTTCTGTCTTTCTGTCTCCTGCAGTTTCCTATCTGAACTTCCTCACCACAGATAACAATGAGGAGCAAATGACAGGTCCCAGCCAGAGTAGCCAGGGTGAACCCCACTGTCCTTCCTGCCTCTGCTTGGCTCTGTCTTGGTCATCAGCTAAGGAACAGGCAAGGCCTGGGCTCAGTGTTTTCGTGCTGTGGGCAGGCATGGTGCTGCACTTTCACGCACGGCCTTCACCCTTCCGTCACCTCACAGCAGTGAGGTCTGTGCACAGAAAGGAGCCAGAGGCCCAGAGAAATGGAGTAACTTTCCTGGGGCCACACAGCATAGAAGTGGGGATCTAGCACTGGAACCTGGGGAGCTAGAGCTAGGCTCTGCCTGTCTCTCTCTCTCTCTCTCTCTCTCTCTCTCTCTCTCTCTCTCTCTCTCTCTCCCTCCCTCCCTCCCTCTCTCCCTCCCTCCCTCCCTCTCTCCCTCCCTCCCTCCCTCTCTCCCTCCCTCCCTCCCTTCCTCCCTCCCTCCCTCCCTTCCTCCTTCCCTCCCTCCCCCCCTTTCTCCTTTTGAGGCCAATGGCAACACTGAGGTTCATTTGAACAGGACTTGAATCACCAGAAGGTGTTTCCCAAGGTGTCCCAGCTTGGAATGGCCTGGAGCACCCACAGGTCTCAGACCATCAGAATGGGGCAGCCTCAGTTTTGTCTACACCCCAGGGATAATGAACCTTTTCCCATCATTTAAGATTAACCTTGAGTCTCCATATAAGTCTCCAAGGATGGTCCCTGAAGTAGGGTTCCTTGGGTACATGTATAAGGGGCCCCCAGAAAGGTACGTAAGCCCCAGGGAGCTGCACATTAGAAAAGTTTCAGTGACCAGCACTGAGATCAGATTGGGTGCCTCGCCTGTGTGGCAAGTTGACCCAAGCTGGGGTACAGTATTTCTGTAAGCCCCAAAGCTCTCCAGAGGACAGTAGCATCTTCCTGGTGATCCCAGCCAGAACCCCATTGGCTTCTCCCTGGGTAGAAGAGGCTCCCAGAGCCTCCTTAATTTGACAGGATGGTCCTTGCTTTTTGTGTGTCTGGCCCTTGAAAAAAATAATACCTTGGCTGAAATGTTCCGTGGTCTGTTAGATCCGATTAGAGAAACTAGTGAGTCCCCTTTTCTACCTTGCCCAGAGAGACCACTGTCCCTCCTTGCATGTGTTCCTAGGATCCCAAGAATCAGGAAATGGGGCAGGCCAATGCCACACAGCCAGAGAGGCAGCATGCCAGCTTCTAGTCCTGGCTAGGACCCCTGTCCACTGATCAGGATCTGTGTGGGAGTTAGAGCCACACACGCAGCTGAATGTGTACTCTTGACACTCTGCCTGTGTCCTGCAGTAGCATGGCCACCCTTTGTCATCAACGGGTAGTAAAATGGCCCATCTCTCCTGCTGCAGCCAGACCTACTTACAAGGTCATTTATTTCCCAAGTCAGGGCCAGGGAGGAGCAGCAGGGAGGAGCAGATTGACTGGCCACATGTGCACCTGTCCCAAGCCCTATTGGCCTCTGTCCTCTGTGGCCACACAGTGCAGGGACTGGAGGAGAGGGTGCTGAGCTTCGACTGAGAGCCCTGAGGTGCAGAGCATGGGCTCCAGGCGAGGCTCCTCGAAGAAGCCAAAGGAGTGAAATTATGAGCTCTTAGTCATTCCCTGTGCGACCTCCTAAGATCAGAGCTTGAGCAAGACGTGTCCTGGGGAAGCAAGGGAGGGAGGAAAGCACACAAACCACAGGACACACACATTACTACCAGCGTGACAAAGCCCTGCAGTCAGTCAGGACAGATGGGGCTACACATGGAAGGCAAGTCTACATCCTTTGGTCTGGCTCACTGTCGCTGTCCTCCGTGTTTTACTGATGGGAAATAGAACCCAAGGGCCAAGAGGTTGCTCGGTGGGTAAAGCATGAGGACCCGAGTTCAAATCCTCAGAGTCCACATTAAAATAAAACCAGCTCTGGGGAATGAAGATAGGTAGGTTCAGGGGGTTCGCTGGCCAGCTACTCTAACTGAAAAGGAGAGCTCAGGTTCAGTGAGAGATGCTGGTTTTTCTTTTGTTTTTTGTTTTGTTTTGTTTTGTTTTGTTTAATGGTGGGTAGATAAATGATTAAGAAGGATGCCTAATGTCAACCTCTGGTCTCTACACGCAACCACACAGACAAGTATACACACTTGTACATGTGTGCACACATGCACACATAAACAAGATAGAGAAGGGGACTCAGGTCTTTCCCAGGACAAGCCTGAGCACAGCAGTGTCCTCATGCCTGCCTAAGCCATATCATTGGGAAGACATGGTCTCAACCTCTCCTTCTGTCTGCCAATTTCTGCCTCAAAAGCCTTCAGATCTGCTTTTATATGGGGCTAAATCCCAGCCAACGTGTTTTCACCATGCAGGGAATGTATGTGCTTTGGTCACAGGTTACTTCAAAACCCTGGTTCTGCTTAGAGCCCTCAGTCTGGAGGAGTAGCCTGAGTCTGTGTCTGCCTCCTGCATTCTGTCTTGATTTTTTTTTTTTTTTAGACTTGCAGCCTGTATGCAACCACATGTGGCTGAGGATAGCTATGCATCCCACCCAAAACAAAATCATACACTTACAAATATTATGCCTTTGTTTTTTCTTTTACCTTTTGTAACTCAGTTGCTCAGTTTGGGGGTGAGAACTTTGCAGATGGTGTCCCTGTGTTGAAATGTCAAAGCATTGGACCTGAGAATCACTGCATTGGCAGTTCAATGTACTGTTCTGATGTCACTAACGGTTCTGCGTGCAGGACATGGACGCCCAACCTCAGGTGGGTTTGGGGGCATGGCCAGGTGCGACTGATCTGCAGAAGAGCAGAGTCTTGTCCCCAGATCTCCCAGCCAGGGAATTCCCATGATTCTTTACTTCAGGCATCATTGTTCCCCAGGGGACATTTGGCAGTGTCTGGAGATCATTCTTGTCTGGAGTTTACAGAGGAGTGTGGACGTATTGCATCTAGAGAGTGGGGGCCAGAGGTGCTGCTCATCACACACAGGACAGACCCTGTGGCCGAGTGCTATCCAGCCCCCAAATGCCAGCGGCACCGAAGATGGGAGATTCCATTAGATCTCAGAGTCTAAATTGATGGAGCGTTTTCCAACACTACACCCGTCATGTGTGAGTCAGATCACGCGTGGATCAGAGCAAATCAGAGCAGCGAGCATAGTGGCTGCTCAAGGTGAGAGAATGCCAGCCATGTGACTGCTCCCTGGGTGGAGACGACCATACAGTATAGTCAGAACACTGAGGGTGAGCTTGCCTCCCACCAGTGACTCTGTCCAGGACATCTGAGGCCTGCCCCTCACCGTTGCACCTGACAAACTTGATTGGTGGAGAGATTCTGATGGGGACAGAAAGGCTGAGGATCAAGAACAGCATCAGAAAAATTCAGATCTCCTTTCTGACCCTTTCTGTGTCCCCCATCCCTGCTCCCCAAAACTGCAGACATACTAACTCTTTCTACCATCCAAATCTTTCCGGAATTCTTATCCATCACCCGCTGCTCATGGGTTCCAGTCCTTCCTGAGGAGAGCATCAGCCAGGCTTCTGTGTTTGTAACGATTTCCCAGACGGCTTGTAAATGGGACATGAAGGTATTTTACCTTTTGTTCTGGGTCCTCGCTGCCCAGGCACCCAGTTCTCTGTGTATTACTGGCTTCTACTTACAGCGAAAAGTTTCTTGCTGATGTAAGATTTCCACGTGCTCTCTTGAAGGTGTGGTGGTGACACCTCTCTGTGTTAGCTTTCTTGTTATGGTTGTCATTTTTCTATTACAATTAAACAGAAGGAAGATTTAAACTCTGTGTCTGGCTCCATGTGCTTGTCTTTGAGAGCCACAGCTCCAGGGTCCACTGAGGCAGGATAAATCCCTTCCAGCCCTGCTCCCCTCTGAACTCGCTGCATTATCACACCTGAGGTAAAAGGCAGAGGCTGCAGACTGCCAACCCATCACTTCTCCTGAGCCCTGCACCCACCATCTGAGAGCAAGGTTTGTTTCCCTCACCTTCCACCTTCAGCGCCTGCACTGTCTCTGATGCACAGGAAATACCCAGCAGAAATTCAAGAAATGAATAAGTGAATGAGTGAATGAATGAATGACCAGCTCAGTCTGTTGCCAAGGAACACCAAGTATGCAGTCATAGTGGCATTCATTTATTCACTACTAACAGAAACACTTCCTGCGTTGCCTTCTGGGAGAAAAGAGATGACCAGTTGAAAATCATGGAGCAGAGAGTAAACCATTGAGAAAGCTGGGGTTGGTGAAGGGAATCCAGAAAAGACTTTGCAGCAGGCTGGCACCCTGGGCCAGACAATCAAGACCCTGGCATTCAAGAAGAAATAAACAAGTTTGTTACCTGCTAGACAGCAGCCAAGGGTTGGAGGAGCCAGACTCCTCCCTAGGTAGTGAACAGAACAAAGCCTCGACCTTCAGATGGAGAAGGCAGAGGAACAAATGAAAGAGATGGTTTGAGAATGGGAGAGCTGGGGGTGGGTGGCTCAGTTGGTAACATGCATGACTTGCAAGCACAAGGTCCTGAGTTCAAGCCTCAGGACCCATATTTAAAAAAAAAAAAAAGCCAAGTATAACAGTATACACTTGTAATCCCAGAGCTTTAGAGTCACCAAAAGGGGATCCCTGGGGCTCCCTGGCTGTCCAGATTAGCCTGCGTGGTGAGCTCCAGGCCAGAGTGAGCCTGTCTCAAAAAAGTAGATGGTACTTAGGGCTACTATTGCTGTGATGAAACCATGACCAAAACAACCTGGGGAGGAACGGACTCCTTTGGCTTTCGCTTCCACATCACAGTTCATCACTGAAGGAAGTCAGGACAGGAACTCAAACAAGGCAGGAACCTGGAGGCAGGAGCTGATATAGAGGGATGCTGCTTACTGGTTTGCTCCTCATGGCTTGCTCAGCCTTCTTTCTTGTAGAATTCAAGATCACCAGCCCAGGGATGAAACCACCCAGAATAGTCTGGGTCCTCTGCAATCTATCACTAGTGAAGAAACTACCTTACATCCTTCCCTGCAGCCTGATCTTACAGAGGCATTTTCTTAATTGAGGTCCCCTCCTCTCAGATGACTTTAGCTTGTGTCAAGTTGACATAAAACTATCTAGCACAATGCTTTAGAAACAAAACCCAACATTATCATCCAAATTTCACATGTATGCACACACATGTGCACACACAAAGAATGGAGCGGCATGTAGGAGCTGAGTTGTGGGGAAATAAAGGGAGCACAGGGCTTGAGGGCAAGCACCTGTGGCTTTCGGGATCTGTGGTCAGGGCACTTGTGACCAGGGGGAAGGTGTAGCTCAGGCTAGAGGCAGTTTTGGAAAGGGACCTGAGTTGCTCCCACGTGCTGGCATCATGGTCTCAGTCTCCCAGACTCCAGCGCTGCAAGAAATAAAATTTGTTTATAAGCCATCCATCGTCTGGGGCTGCTACAGGAACCAGAATTAAAGCACTGCTAAGCACACAAATATGTCATGGTCTGCACAGTGCTCTGGCCGAGGCCAGGGAGGATACACTGGTCAGGTCTCATTACTTCCATGAAATACCCGATGCAGTTAATTTATAAAGAGAATACATAGGGTTGGGTTGGTGAGATGGCTCAGAGCGTAAAGTCACGCAATACAAAAACCCAATGCTGAATTCAATCCTTGCAACCCACAGGAGTGGAAAGAGAGAACCAGTTCCACAGAGCTGTTCTCCGACCTCCCCATGGGTGCTATGGTACACACGCTTAACACGTATATATTACGCATTTATATAAAATAAACGTAGAGGGAAAGATCCCTCCCTTATGGCTCTGGAAGTCCCCGGGTCAAGATCAGGTGTCACTCATGCTTTAGTTTTTGGAAGACGTGACACCTCGAGGCAGGAACACCTGCTTAGAAGCCAGAGGCTTGAACAGCAGGCTCCCTTAGCTTGTGATCAGCCCCTGAGGGAGCACTCTGTGCCTGGATTAACCAGCTTCTCTAATGGAGCAGAACTGAGCAGGTTAGTAGATTGGTTTACAGCCCGTGGTCTCTGTCATCCAACAGTGGCTATCTCATATCGGAGAGACAGAGAAGCCAGTAGTTGTCCAGTCCATGAGGCTAGATGTCTCAGCTGGTTCCAACTGGTGCCAAAGGCACAGAACAACAGTCTCAACTTGTGGGTCTCAATCCACAAAAGGACATCACAGAATATGATACTTATATTACAATTCATAACAGTAGCAAAATTACACTTATGAAGGAACAGCGGAAATCATTTTATGGTTGGGGCCCATGAGAAACTGTATGAAAGGGGCGCAGCAGTAGGAAAGTTGAGAACCACTAACTTAGAGGACTCCCAGAGAGCTACTGGTCTTTAGTGTAAACTGGAATCCTGAGAAAGCTAGTTCTGATATAGGCAAAGGAATGCCACAGCTGCAGAGTAGATGAGCGTGCCAGGGTGAGTGGGGGCAAGCAGGCAAAACGCAGTTTCTTGCTTTTGTGCCCTTTCATCCCATCTGGGATTCATCCTTTCACACAGATTTAGGGTGCATCTCCCTGCTTCAAATAATCCGATGAAGAAACTCCTTCATAGGAGTGTCCAGCACCTTGGACTTTAGTGTACCCCATGTGCAGTCAAGCTGACAGCCAAGATCAGCTATCAGAGTGACACAGAGTCATGGCAGAAAACATCTGACAGCAGCCTCAGCCCGCTTCTCATCTGTTTCACTGAGATCTTTTTGATCCTTTCTTGCTTTGCAAACTGACTGTGTGGCACTTGGGATGGAGGTGGCCCTCACCATCCAGAAAAGCAAAAGATGAACCAGGCAATGCCAGCCCTGGGTGCTTGGGATCTGGCACTGTCGGGACTGCTCCCGGGAGGTCTGCTCTTTACAAAGCCCCTCAACAAGGTTCCCACGCATCTGCTCCTCCCCACACCCCGTGTGCTTAGAGTGAGCTTCAGTTTGAGAGGGCAGGCCGGCATCGGCAGGTGACAAGCACAGTGTCAACGCCATGTGATTGATGACAGATCTGTCACGATCCATCCCTCTGGTGGGTGTCAGGTGCTTCTGGGAGTCAGGTTGGAGAAGAGAACCTGGAGAGGCTGCCTGAAGCTGTGAACTTCTCCCCCATCCATGCCTGGAGAAGCCAAGTGTCCTGTGGAACTGGGCAGCTGTCAGGGGCCATGTGTGATGCCCCACCCTCTCCATCCTTCATTCCCTCCTGCTAGCAGGGAGTGTATGTGTTTGACCTGTGTTCCTGTTCTATCTTCCCCTCATACAGAATCCATAAGAGACCCTGACGGCAGAAAAATCCAGAAAGTTAATTCATTCCCCTAAGTGGCCCCCAGAGCACAAGGTTAAGGAGAACACCCCTTCCGCAGTGAGAGAACACTCTCTGTGGAAAGTCAGAGTGTGAGCCATCCCTGCAGGGGGCAGTGTGGTACTAGAAACAGTGGGAAAAGCCAGGAACTTCACCCCACTACACCACCACATCACGTGGATTTCAGCACAGGGGCTTTGTGAGGCCAGGGCCCACATCCAGCCTGTTCGAATGCAGAAGGCGGAAGCCATGAGGTGACTTTTATACCTTGCTGTAGTCTGCACGGCCTCACAAGGAGAAGCTGCTAAACTTTACAGAGGGTCCTCACAGAGCAACCTAACTGATGTCCCATGAGCAGACCTACAGAGCTGGGGTCCTGACTGGAGACCACGGGCTGAACCCAGTCCCCAGGCGTTTTCCCATTATGACCAGGGGAAAAGGTCTAAGTCCCTGTGTGCAGTTCCATGATTCCTCAAAGTTGTTACACCCACACAGCAAGACTCGGGACAAGAAGCCAAGTCCTCTCAGAAGCCCCGGAGCCCTTCAGTCTACACTGTCATGAAATCCAGTCTACCCAGCTGCCCACTAGGACAATGATGGGGAATTCCGGTTCTGGTTTAGCTTTAACTGAATAGAAAGGTCGGCTCAGAGGCTGCTGACCATGAATGTGGAAGGAAGGGGCCTGTGTCAGGCATGACTGTCAATCTACTCTGAAGGGCACCCACATTCAACGGATCATACCTGTCCCCTGGCCCTGACAAAGGGCTCTGCCAGGCCCCCTTCCCTGTCCTCTTGCCTACTTGTGTGATCCTTTCCCTTAAGGCAAAGAACCCTAAGGGCCAAGACAATATGGCCACCCTCCGTTGAGGTTTACCTGGCCATGCCCACCTGACGCAGCCTCCTTCTGTCAGCTGCTGGAGCACGGTGGTCCTCAGCCTTCCTTATGCTGCATGCAACCCTTTAGTACAGTTCCTCGTGTTGTGGTGACGCCACCCACCCACAAAATTATCTTCACTGCTATTTCATAACTGTAATTTTAGTACTGTTACGAATCATAATGGAAATATCTAATGTGCAGGATATCTGATATTCAACATCTGTGAAAAGATCCTTTGACACCCCCCCCCACCAAGGGGTCACAGCCCACAGGTTGAGAACTGCTTCTGGAAAGGGACCAGCAAGCCCCTCCCAGGAGCCTGTTTGTACACTGCAACACCCCCCCCCAACCCCTGCCCAGCGGACTCCCCAAGGGCTGGGATATGATAGCAGATGCCATGGTTCTCATTCCTCCAGGAAAGTCTACAGAGCCAGGCTACCAGACGTGAGAAGTCATTAGGCTGCTATAGCAACATATTGCCTGCCTGTATAATGTGTAATGGTTCACCTTAACTAAAAGTGCTCCTCCTCCATGACGCCTAGCCCACCCCCACCTCCACTCATTGCAGGATTGCCTCTCTTCACCCTGACCCCTGGGAACCAGGAACAGCATGTCTGCAGGCCTGTGCTGTGAACTGTGCGTCAATTACATGGTATGAAACCTCCCTTTTCCTCCAAAACCTATGAGAAGAAGGCAACTCTTCCAACACTCTCTGCCATGTAGGTGTGAATCCACCTCATGTAGGTGTGAAACCTCTTCATGTGGGTGTGAACCCTTCTCACGTGGGTGTGAACCTTCCTCATGTGAGTGTGAATCCACCTCATGTGGGTGTGAACCCTCCTCACTTGGGTGTGAACCCTCCTCACAATTCCAGCCATACTGTTATCCCCATGTTAATGAATCTCTTACCCGAGGATGATCCACCTCAGCCTCCCCCTTCATCCCTAAACCCAACACCTTTCCTTGCTCAGCCATCACCTGGCTGATCCACCCTGTGGTATTTGGGACCCCAGAATCCCGTAAGTCCCCTCTGTGCCTACACCCTGAGGCCCCAGGGCAGTACCAATGGACAGCTAAATGTCATAAGAGGACACTTGGTGAAGCTCATTGTGAGTGGTTGTCCTAGGGGCTCAGAGGAAGGCATGGGGAGGCATCTGTGCATTGTCCCACCCTCTCCTCCAAACATCCCACTGCCATCCTGAGATAGGAGGGGCCATGGATACAAGAGGCCTCTCTGGCCACTTAGGTTGTACAGGGTTCACCGCACGGAGGCATCCAGCCCACGGTCAGCCAGGGCTGACATCCAGCTGTCCCTGGCTCCAACCACATGCCTGCCATGACTACTCTGTGCAGAGGCAGGGGCATCCTCCTCTCCTTGTCCTCCAGCTCCTGGGCTATGTCTCCCACCCTAGCCCTGACCTTGGACAGCAGATATATAACCTCCCAGCCTTGTTCTTTAGCATGAAGATGGGAATGGAGCCATGACAGGATGTGAAAGCTTTTCAAGAAGGCCCGGGTCCTAATCCTTCAGGCCTGGCAATGCATCACCATCCACTCAAAGTGATGTATACAGATTGATTCAGTTAAGGACTTAGGAATGGGAGGTGACCCTGGACTCTCCAGGGTGACAGTGATCTCATGAGGTCAAGTAAATGACAAGAGACGTGCTCCAAAGCAGAGACAGAAGCAGCAAGGAGGCAGGAGGAAGGAGGCAGAGGAGGGTGGATTACTAGGGGCTACAGAAGACATGGAGTCTCCCCCATTAATGTCTGAAAGCCCAGGCTGGCCTTGCCCTTAGCCTGGAACTTTCTTGGCTCCTGCTCCCAGAACTGCAAGATAATAGGTGTTGATCTAAGCTCAAGTGGGTGCTGACGGGTTACAGCATCAGCGTGGACCCACTCTGGCTGTGCAGGGTCACTGGCTGCTACCTTGCAAGTGCCAGGCAGAGCTCAGTCACTCTCCCACAAAGTCCCTAAAGAGGATTTCCCCCCACCTCCAACTCTTCCCTTCCTCTCCCTCTGGCCTCAGGATGACTGCAGTACAGGAAGGCTGGGGAGAGAGTAAGGGTGACCTATGACTGTTCAGAAGGGACAGAGGCCAGAAGAAGCCATGTGGTAGAGATCAGAGTAATTACATCCTGGCTTCTTTCCGGACTTGCCCCACCTTGGAGGAACCAGCGTAGCAGTGAATACATTAACTACAGCTCTGGCTCCCAAACCTCGGCTCCAGAGCAGAAGCTGGTGTAAGTTCGAGGTAATCTCAGACAACCTGTCAGCGGCCCACAAACCAGGTTAAACCCTACAGCATGGAGACACACAGGGACAGCCAGTCATCCTCCACACACTACCCTTGTCTGGCCCAGCCCTCTCTCCCCTGCCCCATTCCTCTGAGACCCTCTGCCGCTCCTTTTTCCTCCAGGAGGCTTGACTTCAGGTCACTCTGGCAGTCTTTAGGAGAGTCATTGCACCTTTCTGAGCCTCCCTTCTCAGCTTGGAATGAATCACGTACACTGGCTGGCACATGCAACCTGCCTGGTCTTGGACATCCTGTGGGTGGCATCAAAGGTAAATGCTATCTTTCTTCCTTTGGCTGAACCAGCACATTTCCAGGAAAAGGCTTTGGGAAAGTGCTTCACTTCCTCCTGGTCCTTTACCTAGCGTCAATGACTTGGAAAGAGACAAAGCTTACAGCTGCAAGCCACCAACAGATAACGCCTTAAGAAGTGTAGGAGGAAGCCGAGGTGGCGCATGCCTTAAGTCCCAGAACTTGGAAGGCAGAAGTAGGTAGATCTCTGAGTTCAAGGCCACCAGCCTTGTCTACAGGGTGAGTTCCAGAACAGCCAGAGCTACACAGAGAAACCCTGCTGTGAAAAAAACCAAAACAAACAGTTTGGAGAGAAAGTAGATGTGCCAGACTCTGAGTCTGGACTGTGTTTGTGATCCCCAAGATCCAATGCCCCCATCCAATCAACAAAAGCGTCTTGAGTACCTACTGTGTGCTAAGCAGAGAAACAACTTTCTTTTTATTCTGTGTTTCCAATGGAGCAAGACCACAGTACTGGGAATCTAGAGGCACCGCCTGCATGCTATAGACGTCAGCTCCTCGCTCATGAGATCAGAAAGCAGATGATGCTTTACTGAAAGCAAGGGCTTCCCTCGGGAGGTCTGCTGCCATTATTAATTCAAGAACATGATGGGAAAATGACTTTCCAGCAAAAAGGTTGGGGCTCAGGGAAGGTATCCCCCTCTCTTGCACACTATGAGTCTCTCTTTCCAGCTTGTGGATAAGTAAACCTCAAACCATGGACCCTATGTCTGTGCCAATCTAGGTGGCTTCTAGCTTGAACGGCAAATAGGGATTCCTCTGGGCCACAAACCCCGCTGCAAATTCTCGGTGTGGGGATGAGAAACAGGTACTTACCACGAGAGTCGTGGAGAAAGCTTCCACTGACCCTTTGCCCAGGACTTTAAAGAAAGAAAAAAGCAGCCGTGTGGGGATGGGGGCATAAAACACCAAGGGGCGTCTACCTGATCAGACTGTGGAGTGCTCCAGTAAGAACCTGCCATGAAGCCCTAGTCTGGCAAACTTCTGACAGAAGCTGAGCATACAAACTGGGGTGGGTAACCCCCATGACCTCTCAGCACTGTCACTACTGCTATTCCCAGAAAAACTGCTAGCTTTTTACGTCCTGGAGTCTTGACACAGGAGAGGGAGACAAGAGAGCGTCCCAGAGATGGGAGAAGTGAGAAAGGCCCAAGGGGATGACCCAGAAGAATGTGGGGTTCACTCCGAACAAGCAGTAGTTCATGGAAAGGGCCAGTACTGAAGTGGCTCACTCAAGGTGGCTTCTAGAGAGGACTTGAGTGCCACCTGCTTTGCTGGCTACCTAGTCACTGATTTATCGGTGAAGTGAGGCAGTGGGGTCAAGCACAATGACACCTGTGGGCCTCAAGTGCCACTCAGGAGAGCAACAGGTATCCACGTGGCATCCTGGTTTTGTTTCTGTCGCTGTGATAAATACCCTGACAAATTCAACTTGGGGGTTCTTTGGCTTACAACCCAAGGTTACAGTCTGTCATGTCAGGGAAGTCAAAGGAGAAACTGGGGACAGCCAGTCACATCACATCAAAGAGCAGAGAGGAATAACCTCTAGCATGCCTACTGCTCTGCTCAGTTTTTCCATTCCCATGCAGTGCTGGGCCCAAAACCTAGGGGATAGTACCACCCACATTCAGAGTAAGGTTTCCCATACAGTTGGGGACACAGACACAGGGGATGGTATGGCCCACATTCAGAATAGGGTTCTCAATCCCATAAGAAAAAAACTTCTCACAAACATGTCCACGGGACCAACCCAATCTAGAGAATCCCTCACTGAGACTTCCTATTCAGATGATTTTAGATTATGACAATTTGACAATTAAAACGAGCACCCACCTGTGGTTTATTAGATGTTGAGGTCAACATACGGGGTGTAGGGACCAGTCAAGTTAAAGACTTAGCCGCACAAAGACTTCGGGGCGCCCTTTGCTGATAGTTAGACCATGGACAACAAGACAAATATGATTTGGAGATCAGAGAGGTAGTTAGTAGGTAGACTGTTTGCTTAATAAGCGTTAGGCTCTTGGTTCAGTCCTCAGCATTGGACAGATCTGGTGTGGTGTATGTCTGTTATCCCAGCACTCAGAGCTGGAAGGTCAGGAGTTCAAGGTCACCCTCAGCTGCAGAGCAAGCTCAAAGCCAGCCTGAGATACATGAGACCCTGACTTTAAATCAGTAAAATAATAATAATAATAATAATAATAATAATAATAATAATAATAATAACAATAACAATAACAATAAGTAGTGTTAGCGAGAAGGCTCAGTGGTTAGGAGCACATGTTCTTGCAGAGGACTAGAATTCAGTCCCCAGCATCCACATCGGGCAGTTCACAAACACTTAACTCCAGCATCAGGAGATCTGAAGCCCTCTTTTGGCCTCTGTAAATACCCGTACGGAGACACATAAGCATAGTTGAAAATAAAAATTTCTAAAAAAGATCTTTTTAAAAAAAATTTAAAAACGTAGAAAGATATGTTTCTAGGAATGCTTTTTAAAGTTCAAGTTAGTATCCAAAATCCATGATGGATAAAATAGTAAAATTTTAAATAATACAGAGCAGCATCTGGCAGCAAGTCTGGGGACTGGCAGTCTTGCTAAGTGGCCAGGTCATTCTGGAACAGTGATAGCTGCCTCCGACTGGCCCCCTGACCAGCTGGGAGGGCCCCAGTAAATGGGACACATGCCTCCCAGGATTCAGGAAAGGTTGTTTCAAGAAAAACAGTAAAAGCCATTTATTGGTAAGTTTGACATCTTAAAAGAAAATGAGGGTGGGGACAACTGAAGAGATGGCTCAGTGGTTATGATGACTGGCTGCTCTTTCACAGCACCTGAGTTCGGTTCTCAGCACCCTTATTGGGTTGACTCCAGGGGATCTGACGCCCTCTCTTGGCAGCTGTGGGTACTGCCATATATGGCATGCATATATATGATGCATATATATATATATATATATATATATCTTTTAAAACTTTTTGTTAGAAGAGTTAAACCCACATGAGAATTAATAAACCACAAAAAGCATCAAAACAATGAAACTTAGTAGAAATAGTTAAATGTATACAAATATGCAAAAACATAACCCCACAATGTTTTCAGTAGTGTTATTAATGAGACAGGGAGAAGAATCAGGAAATAAATTTGAACAGCAGCTTTTGTTTTGTTTTGTTTTTGTTTTTTGTTTTTGTTTTCTGAGACAGGGTCTCTCTGTGTAGCCCTGGCTGTCCTAGACTGGTCTGCATCAATCTGCCTGTTTCTGCCTCCCAAGTGCTGAGAGTAAAGGCATGAGCCACCACTGCCTGGCTCTGAACAGCAATTTTCTTTATAATTTATTTATTTTTATTTTATGTTTTTATAAATATTTGTCCTGTGTGTATCTTGTGAGGGTGTCAGATTCCCCTGGAACTGGAGTTACAGACAGTTGTGACCTTGAACTTAGGTTCTGTGGAAGAGCAGCCAGTACTCTTAACTGCTGAGCCATCTCTCCAGCCCCCTGAACAAGCAATTCTTTTTTTTTCCTATGAGACTCGGGTAGAGTCACAGAGGGAAAGCAGGATTTGAACCGGGAGAGAAAGAGCAAAGGGCACGGGCTCACCCTCTACAGGCCGGCACCTAAGCCGCTGTGCCACCACTGTGCCACCACTGTGCCACCCTGAACAAGCAATTCTTAACAAAGCATAAGCAGGAATTTAAAAATCTTTCATAAATGGCCAGACAGTAACACAACCCAACTTTTAGGTTTTAAATATAGCATAAATGACATTTACTGAGACTGAATCACAACGTAATTATCTACTGAAAGTAATTCTTTTCTCTCTTGTGGGTCCCGGTCTCATTTCCTGGCAGCCTCTCTCCCTCACCCAAGGAAAAAAAAATGCACATATAAAATTCTGAAGCTTAGGTCTGAGTAGGAGAGAGAAGATGCCATGCGTGTCTTTCAGAGCCAGGGTTACCCTACTTAGTATAATATTTTCCTATTTCATTCAACCCCCCCACCACATACACAGCAAATTGCATAATTTCATGGCTGAACAAAATTCCATGGTGTTTTTTGTTGTTCTTGTTTGTTTTTACTCAGACCCTCATTTGGCCCTACTGTGTGTGGGATGCTAAAGCAGGGTCTACTGACATGCAAAGCTAGACATCATGGCTGATGTTAGCACACAGTGTGACAGCACAGATGTGAACAGAGTAGGCATGCAAACCGTGCCACCCCACCCCTCTGCAGAGACTCCTGCTCCACTTGGGCTTATGCTGGGTTTGCCCCTGTTGTTGTTGTTGTTGTTGTTATATGTTTTGCTTTGCTTTTTTGTCATAGTTTGCTGTGATGTCCAAAAATACAGGCTCAGTATCCCTCTCCTGAAAGACCTGAGACAGGAGATATCCCAGGAATATTGGCCTTTACCTCTGAGACCCTTTCAGGAACCTAAACAGGAAGTCCCTGAGTATCTCACTGACCGTATGTGCACAGCCAGGAATTCTAGACAGTCTCTGCAGCATGCCTGTGTTCTCACTGCAATTCATCCCTGCAGGTCAAGTGTGGAATTTTTGCTCATAGCAATAAGTCAGTGCTCAAAACGCTTCAGTTGGGGTTTAGAGATGGCTCAGCCCTTAAAATCTACTCTGGACCACAACAGATATAACTTTCAACAACACAAAAATGTCCAGGTTACTGTCCCAGGCAATAAAGAGAAAAATTGTCTCTTAATAAGTGTGTTTAAATTGATCCAAAATTTGTTCAAAATGGTGTAGGAAAATGACTCAGTCAGGTAACACAAGAACTAGAGGTCAACGCCCAAACCCAAGTCCAAAAGCCAGGCCAGGTGGCAGGAGCTCAAAAGCCCAGAACAGATGAGGGAGGGACAGCCAGTCTTTGGCATTTCCTGGTCAGCCAGACTAACCTTCTTTACAAGTTCCAGGCAGAGTGAGACACCCTCTCACTCTGGGACTCTGGGGGCATGGGGGTTGGAGGGAAGGTGGGGGATGGCTTAACTAGATCACTGGCTGCCCTTCCAGAGGACCTGAGTTTGATTCCCAACACCCACATGGTAACTCTAGTTCCCTGGGATTTGGTGCCCTCTTCTGGTCTCTTCAGGTACTGCTTACATGCGGTGCACATGCATGTAGACAAAAAAAAAAAAAAAAAAAAAAAAAAAAAAAAAAAAAAAGTTAAGACACACAGACATCCCCAGGAATATATACTACAATAAAAAGGAAGTAAGAAGGTAAGAATTTGCAACCCAAGGAGAAAATCCTTAGAAGGAAGCAGCCTGGTCTCCAAGTTTCCATCCTGCAGGACTAGGTGCAAATGAAATGTCCACCCAGCACGTGGTGTTTCTGGGTAGCAGCTCCGGCAAACCAATACACATCTCCATGCTAAAAATAAAAAACCCAAATCCAAGTGCCCAGCCTCCACTGCCATTCTGGGTATCCCTGCTAGAAGAGTCACTGGTCTACCCACAGCTGCAAGCAGACCCCTCGTAAGTCTAAGCAGAGAAACTGATGGAGAATACCACTGGTGTGAGGGTCTGTCTGCTTCTGAGAAGAGGAGACTCTTAGGGGGGCGGGGGGTGGATGCACCATGCTAGGGGCCTTTTTAAGGCTGCTGGGACCTGCAGAGTGCTTCCCTGGGGAGGGTTAGTCTTGCTACCTTGCCTTATTTGGAGAGTCTGCGTGACTTAAGAATGCTCTGTTGCAGTATTCCAACCCCAAATCCGGCCAAGCAAACATAGCAGACCGCAATAAACATTTATGAGCTAACAGACTTAGGTCAAACACATTCTAAGAAAAAAACCCACCGCTCTAGCTCCAATAAGGTTGGCTAGGTCATTCTGCGTGCTAACTGCCCACATACACACAGGGAGGGGGTGGCAAGGCTTAGGTTTTGACACAAGTCAGGCTGAGAAAAAAAATAGCATGCTATCTGGTACCAGTGGCTTTCCAGCTGTATTAGAGTCTTTAGGGTAAGGTGGAAGTCTGGTGGTAGCTGGATCACAGAAACTCAGCGGCTGGCTGAGGGCCTCTCATTCCCAGCGTCTCTGCCGTTAGGTCGTGATGACTTTGATGTCATCAGTAAAAAAAGGAGTTGACCAGCACTCAGGAAGTAAGGGCAGGTGGATCTCTGTGACTTTGAGGTCAGCCTGGTCTACATAGCAAGTGTTAGCCCAGCCAGGCCTATAAGATCTCAAGCAGATGAAAAGCAGGGGTGAGGTAGCTAGGTTCAGTGGCTCAACCATTAATGTGTGAGATGCATCAGACTGGGGGACTGAACTCAGATCTGGAGTCACATAAGCCAGTCTTACTTGACAAACCCTGTGGTTCCAGCCTGGGGAGGTAGAGACAAAAGCTCTCTGGGGCTTGCTGGACAGCTGGTCTAAGAGATTAGGTGAGTTCCAGGTTCTGAGAGAAACCCTGCCTCCAAATATAAATTGGAGAGCAATAGAAGGAAACACCAAGGACTGACCTCTGGCCTCTACAAAAACACACACACATATACATATACACACATGCATGCACACCTACATACACATCACACGCATACACACACATTCACACACCTAGACACATGCATGTGTGTACACACCCATACACACATACGCATATACATATACCCATACACACACACATGCATGTACACCTACATACACATCACACACATACATACACACACACATACACATATGCATGTGTGCACACACATACACACATATATACACACACACACCAAAGAATTATACCCACATGTTCTACTCAGATATACATGTAACCAACTAGAAGCACCAGGAAAAAAAAATGTTACAGAGACCAAAAAAGGGTAAAAAAAAAAAAAAAAAAAAAAAAAAAAAAAAAGAAAGAAAGAAAGAAAGAAAAAGCAAGTTAGAACCAAAATTACTATTGTACTCATCCAGGCAGAAATGAAACTGTTCTAAAGAGATTGAAACAATGAACCCCAAAGAAATGGGACTGGCCCCAAGAATCTAATAATGGGAAAAGAAAAAGACCCCAGGCAGGGGAGCTTGTCTTCTGTGATTGCACACAACACACGGTTCTAAGAACATGTCTGATGCCCTCCCAAGATGGTGCCCAGCCAAATGGTGGATGGACCACACCTTGGCAAGAGCTGCCTAAATGTACTTTCCACTGTCCTTTTGACTGGCTTCTTGAGGAGTGATGGGCAGACCAGGGTTGTGAGTTTCAAGTTTGAAAATACTGTTGAGATTCTGAATAAAATATCAGGCTTTCTTGGCACAACCCCGTCCCTACAAGATGCAGGGAACATTGAAGAAAGGACAGAAAGGTTGTAAGAGCCAAGGGTCAAAAAGGACTCCTGACAAATGGTGTCTTCTGGCCACCACAGGACCACTCAGCAGCTGTGGCTGCCTGTGTGAGATCAAGCCAGTCGACTGACAGGCCAGCTCTGGTGAGGGAGGGGCACGGGGTTCCCCACCCATAGGTGAGGATCTATTGGCAGCTGGTGGCTTGGGAAAGAGAGTCCATTTTCTTCACTGGTGTGGCCCCCTGGTGTGTAAACTACGCATTTCGGTGGATGGCCCCACACCCATTCACCTATGGGCAACCCTAACCAGACTTATTGACTCTTTTTTAAAATGACTGAAAGTGGGAGGGAGCCATGGAAGGAGCCAGGAAGAGTTGCAGAAGAAGTGGAAACAGATATAATAAAAATGCTTTATATTCAGCTATGAGATTCTCAAACGACTAATAAAATGTAACAAACTCCATCTATAAAACATCAGAACAAGAAGAAAAAATACATACTATGTAAGAGTCAATAAATACACTGAGTGATAGAACTTTTTGCGCTGGGTGAGGAAATTCTTTATGATCCATGGAATCTCACTGAATTATAAAATAAATGTGCCTCAGATGCCTAGAGGACTCAAAGGAGGCATCACACTTGCTCAGGGAAGACCCAACAAATGGAAGCAGAAACTATGTCAAGTTGATATATATATATATATATATATATATATATATATATATATATAGAGAGAGAGAGAGAGAGAGAGAGAGAGAGAGAGAGAGAGAGAGAGAGAAGATGGCAGAAGGGAAGAAGGGAAGGACTCTCCCCAAGAGTTTTGGAGGAAGCAAGGCTAGCCATGGCCTGGTTTGGGGACCTCTGACAATGGGAGTGAACAGTCTCTGTGGTCTTCAGCTGCCCAGACCATGTTGACTTACAGAGTGGAGTCTTCAGCTTCTCCACTTGTGGCTGCTTCATGCCTGGGAACTCTCTACCTGGCTTCAGGTATATAGGTGAGAAAAATAAATACAGAAATTAAGTCCTTACAATGGTAGGTCATAAAGGCATTAGTTGACAGTGGTTATTTTCTATACTTATAACTTTACCATCTATTGATGCCCAGAGCAAATCTGCACACTAATGGGATGGATTGTTCATTGATTTCCACGTAAAGAATTAAATCTTGGCTGAAAATTCGGCACTGGGGTGCAGAGGATTGTCAACACCGTTCAGTAATGAGTCAGATTTTACTTTCATAATTATCAATGCTGAGAGCAATCTCTTCCCATAAAATAAAATGGCAAAAGAATAATTTTGGGATACATTGGAAATTCTGTCCTAACCCCAAGCACTTGACTTTTTAAAAAATAAAATAAAATAAAATAAAATTCAAGTCAGTGACTCAAAGAGTTATTTTTAAAACCAAATATTCTAGCACAAAACAGTCTAAGAACAGACTAATGTGTCACTTTTCGTGCAGAGTCATAGTGGTAGGGAAATCTCAGAAGTCTTTGGTTTCTGTGATTAAACCACTAATTTTCCATTAAGAGCACAAAACTTTGCCGCACAATGTAATCAGTGTGATTCCCAGCATACAGGAATCTCAGATAGGATCCAAGGTCTTGCAAACAGAGCTTGCTGGCATTGCACAGTGTGATGGAAGTCGGTGTAAAGTGTGCATGTTGTGTGCTCAGAACCAAGGTTGCAGTGAGTTCACACTATGCCACACAGAGATCACTGTAGTGAGGTCACACTGTGCCACACAGAGATCACTGCAGTGAGGTCACACTGTGCCTCACGGAGATCACTGTAGTGAGGTCACACTGTGCCACACGGAGATCACTGCGGTGAGGTCACACTGTGCCACACAGAGATCACTGTGGTGAGGTCACACTGTGCCTCACGGAGATCACTGCGGTGAGGTCACACGGTGCCACACGGAGATCACTGCGGTGAGGTCACACTGTGCCACACGGAGATCACTGCGGTGAGGTCACACGGTGCCTCACGGAGATCACTGCGGTGAGGTCACACTGTGCCACACAGAGATCACTGCGGTGAGGTCACACTGTGCCTCACGGAGATCACTGCGGTGAGGTCACACTGTGCCACACGGAGATCACTGAGGTGAGGTCACACTGTGCCACACGGAGATCACTGAGGTGAGGTCACACTGTGCCACACGGAGATCACTGAGGTGAGGTCACACTGTGCCACACGGAGATCACTGCGGTGAGGTCACACGGTGCCACACGGAGATCACTGCGGTGAGGTCACACGGTGCCACACGGAGATCACTGCGGTGAGGTCACACGGTGCCACACGGAGATCACTGCGGTGAGGTCACACGGTGCCACACGGAGATCACTGCGGTGAGGTCACACGGTGCCACACGGAGATCACTGCGGTGAGGTCACACGGTGCCACACGGAGATCACTGCGGTGAGGTCACACGGTGCCACACGGAGATCACTGCGGTGAGGTCACACGGTGCCACACGGAGATCACTGCGGTGAGGTCACACGGTGCCACACGGAGATCACTGAGGTGAGGTCACACTGTGCCTCACGGAGATCACTGCGGTGAGGTCACACGGTGCCACACGGAGATCACTGCGGTGAGGTCACACTGTGCCTCACGGAGATCACTGCGGTGAGGTCACACGGTGCCACACGGAGATCACTGCGGTGAGGTCACACGGTGCCACACGGAGATCACTGCGGTGAGGTCACACGGTGCCACACGGAGATCACTGCGGTGAGGTCACACGGTGCCACACGGAGATCACTGCGGTGAGGTCACACGGTGCCACACGGAGATCACTGCGGTGAGGTCACACTGTGCCACACGGAGATCACTGCAGTGAGGTCACACTGTGCCACACAGAGACCATGGCCAGCAATGCTCTGATTCATATCATGGTTGGTTTTGAACTAATTTGGGGTCCTTGGGTATTCAGAAGCCTCTTACTGTTACCAAAATCTTTGAAGCTCCCACATTCAGTCACAGGACACCCCACAACAGGTCACATCCTGCAGTTTAAAGAACAGGGTGACAAAGGACCAGGGTAGAATCATCCCACACAGTCGCCTGGTTTTCCACAGAGCGCCCCGGACAGGTCTGCAAAGCATCTTTTCAAACAGTGGTGTGGTAGAAATATTTCATTTCAATCAAGGGCTTTTACCCTGCCTTTGATTATTCAATTCCCAGATAAAAGACATGCTTGACCTTTAGTTTATAATAAGCCTTTATCAGCACTAAAGCTGGTCAGATATCTACTCTCTACGCTATTAGAATACTTTCCTATTGATAACCCCCAGTTATTACTTACTATGTTTCATCTGGGCTGCTCTTAACTCCAATTGGCCAGCCCTTGTGGCCATGATGTGAAGATTCTTACCCCATGGCGTCTTCTCCTCTCTCCAATTTCCTCTCCCCCGTGGTCTCCTCCAACCCCAAGCCCAGGAACCCCAAACCTCTCCTATGTCTCTTCTTCCCAACTGTTGGCTGTCAGCAACTTTATTTAACCAATAGTTTAAAACTAGGAGGCACGGTCACACTGTATGTGTGGATTCTCTCATTCCTGGAGCAGCCAGGCCTTGGGTGGGGGCAGTATTTATCGTTACAATACGTATCAAAAGATCAAACCTCAACACGGTGGTGAAGCGACTCGCTAGCTAAGGCAAGAAAATGAACTCTTAGCCATCTGCAGCATAAATACATTTAATTTAAATGAAACATGGAACTAAAAGCTAAGATCATAAAACTTCAGAAGCGATCAGGAGATGACTTTTGATGAGCCTACATAGGGAAAATGTAAAACAGGGGGGAAAAAACCACTAAACATAAAAGAAAAAAATGAATTGGATTTCATACAAATCCAGAATTTCAGCTCTCCAAAAGGTACCATTAAGATCTGGAGAGATGGCTCAGCAGATAAAGGAGCCTTCTGTCAAGCCTCATGACCTGAGTTTAATTTCTGGGATCTGTACAGTGAAAGGAGAGAGTTGACTCCCGAAAGCTGTCCCCTGATATCCATGTTTATCACACACACACACACACACACACACACAAACCTCAGAGGGTAGGCATGAAGTGTATACTTAGGTAACTCCTAGGGATCTAAGTGGTGCCGAGGGTATACAATGAGTCTTTACAGTTGCTGTCTCATTCTGGGGATATGTCTACCTTTCAAAGCAGGCTTCAGACTGCAAGCTGCAGCTGCCCCATTCCACCCAGGAGGTCTCAAAACCCTGCCAGATAATCAGTCCGATGCACAAATTCTGTCTGTGGAAATATGCTGACCCAGCGTTTGATGGGAGGTAGCTAATCTCAGATTCTGAGAGGGAGGGGAAATGGGTGTCTCTTTTTGATGGGCAGGACAGTGAAGGCCATGACACGAGTGTCTAAACTGCGGGAGAAGACTGTGATCGTTTTTACAATCTACTCTTTATCCCTGTCCACCTCCCATTCTATGTCAAGGTCCAGAGTTGAGTAACTCCCCAAGGGCCGCTGTGGTGGTTTGAATAGGATTGACCCACATAACCTCATGTGTTTGAATGCTTGGCCCATAGGGAATGGTACTATTGGGAGGTGTGGCCTTGTTGGAGTGGGTGTGGCCTTGTAGGGGGAATCGAGTCTCTATGTGGGTGGACTTTGAGGGCTGAAGCTTTATATGCTGAAGCCACGTCCAATGTCACAGTTGCTCGTGCTGCCTGTGGACCAGATCTAGGACTCTCAGTTAGTTTCTTTCTCCAGCACCATGTCCGCCTATATCCCACCAAGCCAGCCCCCATTAAGACAATGGAGTAAACCTCAGAAACCGTAAGCCAGGCCCAATGAAATGTTCTCTTTTATAAGAGTTGCCATGGTCATGGTGTCTCTTCC